>NC_092128.1:39074083-39376877 GCF_043159975.1 Macaca nemestrina
AACAGACACATCAGCCAAAGGAACAGAATAGAGAACTCAGAAAGAAGACTGCCCACCTAAACCAACTGATTTTCAACAAACCTGACAAAAACAAGCAATGGGGGAAAGGATTCCCTATTTAATAAATGGTACTGGGAAGGCTGGCTAGCTATATGCAGAAAATTGAAATTGGCTGGACCCCTTCCTTAAGTCATATACAAAAATTAACTCAAGATGGATTAAACAACTCAAAGTAAAACCCCAAACTATAAAGACACTAGAGGAAGATCTAAGCAATATCATTCAAGACATAGGCACAGGCAAAGATTTCATAACAAACATGCCAAAAGCAATTGCAGCAAAAGCCAAAATTGACAAATGGGATCTAATTAAACTAAAGAGCTTCTGCACAGCCAAAGAAACTATCATCAGAGTGAACTGAAAACCTGCAGAATGGAAGACAATTTTTGCAATCTATCTGTCTGACAGAGGTCTAATATCTAGAGTCTACAAGGAACTTAAACAAATTTGCAAGAAAAAAAACAAAACAAAACATTAAAAAGTGGGCAAAGGACATGAACAGACACCTCTCAAAAGAAGACATACATGAGGCCAAAAAAATATGAAAAAAACTCAACACTGATCATTACAGAAATGCAAATCAAAACCATAATGAGATACCATTTCACACCAGTCAAAATGGCTGTCATTAAGAAGTCAAAAAACAACAGATGCTGGTGAGGTTGTGGAGAAAAAAAAGAATGCTTTTACACTGTTGGTGGGAGGGTAAATTAGTTCAACCATTGTGGAAAACAGTGTGGTGGTTTCTCAAAGATCTAGAGGTGGAAATACCATTTAACCCAGCAATACTCTACTGGGTATATACCCAAAGGAATATATGTTATTCAATTATAAAGATACCTGCATGTGTCTGTCCATTGCAGCACTGTTCACAATAGCAAAAACATGGAAGTAACCTAAATGTCCATCAATGATAGACTGGATAAATAAAATGTTCTACATATACACCATGTAATACTAAGCAGCCATAAAAAGGAGCGAGATCATGTCCTTTGCAGAGACATGGATAAAGCCGGAAACCAGTATACTTAGCAAACTAATGCAGGAAAAGAAAACCAAACAACACATGGTCTCACTTATAAATGGGAGCTGTATGATGAGAACACACTGGACACATGGGGGTGGGGAAAACACACATTGGGCACCAGTGGGAAGGGTGGGGGAAGGGAGAGCATCAGGAAAAATAGCTAATGGATACTGGGCTTAATACATAGTTGATGGGATGATCTGTGTAGCAAACCACCATGGCACACGTTTACCTATGTAAGTACCCTGCACATGTACCTCTGAACTAAAATTAAAAGTTGAAGGAAAAAAATATATAAAGAATAGGAAAATCTTTGCAGGAAATTTTCAAATAAATTATGTCCATACTATGCCCTTTAGTAGTTGGAGCAGAGCTCCCTATTCCTTAAGTGTAGGCTATCCATAGTGACTTTCTTCCAAGGATTATAGTACAAAAAGGGGTAAATCAGTAACTTCGTGGAGAAACCCAGCAAACACTACCTCAGCAAAGTTATCAACATCAACATTAATAGTGATAATTAATGTTGATAGTGTATGTTCTTAATATGATGCATGAAAATGACACTTTTTCTCTGTGACTTTCTTGCAAAAACATAACCCTAGCATAATCATGAGAAACACATTGCACAATTCCCAATAAAAAATATATATGAAATATTTGACTAGCATTTTTCAAAGCTGTCAAGGTTATTAAAAGCAAAGAAAACCTGAGAAATTGTTATAGCCAAGAGGAGCCTAAGGGGCCATGGCACTTCAATGTAATGTGGTAACCGAGATGGGACCCTGGAACAGAAGAACATTAGCTAAAAGCTAAAGGCATCTGAATAAAGTACAGGGTTGTGTTAATAATACTGTATTAATATTCATTTATTAAACATAACAAATGTATTATAGTAATGTAGGATATTAATAGTAGGGGACACTGAATGTGAGGTATATGGGAAATCTCTGCACTATTTTCACAATATTTCTGTAAATCTAAAATTGCTCTAAGCAATAAAATCTATTTAAAGGAAATTATTGATGAGTAGAGCTAGGTGGTGGATTTGGGGAAATGCATCTCCATTATTGCTTTGATAAGACAATTTAAACTTAATATAAAAATAATGGTGTTTAAAAAGTGAAAACATTTCAAAAATTGTAGATAATTTAATGACATTGGGTGCATCTGTTCTCCTGAGTCTGTTTTACATTACTATAATTTATTTTTTGTTGTAGTATATAAAACATTTAAGTGTTTTATATTGCTGTATTTTATCAATAAAATGAGAAATCATTTTTGGAAAAAGGCATGATGTACTGACACAAGTGCATTATTTCTTTCTCTCATTTGTGCAATATTGACTGAACATTTTCTTTTATATCTTTAGCTCTAGATGTTGAGAATTTAAATTACGAGAAAACAAAAAAAGTCCAAAAGATAATGAAAAGAAAATTATTGCCCTTTCATGACAAACCTACCAGACTTCTTCTCATTATACATCCATCTAACCCTTTTTAAACTTAGTCATAATCTTACTTATAATTTTATTATCTAAAATTATAAAAATTAGATTTAGCAAGAGTTTTTTAATAATACAACAGAGTGTACCTAATATATGCATACATATTCACATACACAGACATACATACTAGGATTTCTGAAGGTTCAGATATCCCAGCCTTTGTATGTAACTATATTGACATATTGTCTTCAAATTGTCTATTCTTCCAAAGCAATCTATCTGCTTAAACTCTAAATCAACTTTAGTATTACTAGTAATAACTTTAAGTCTTCATGTTATCAGGTATTTTCAAATATTGGCATTATTTTTGTCTAATCATTAGGCTGACGTGTAGAAGTGCTGGGCCTTTTGTAAGTGAGAATATTTCTAATGGCATATAATTCATACTTAAAGCAATGCTGTTTTAAGTAAAAGAGTGTATTATATAATGTAAGTTGATTAAAAAGATCAGGTTTCTGTAAAAGGTTATCTTGTCTTAGGTATTTTTCAGCTCATAAATCAGCCTGTTTGTGATCAAAGTTGTTTCTACTTATAGAAAAAAATGGGCTCAAGTTTCATAAATCTTGCACTGGGGTGTGGTGCATAAAAATAGAGAAAATAAATATGTGCATCAGCAGGGGAAGTCCTATACACAGACATCTAGCCAAGAAATAAGAAATTTTGTTAAAGATTTTCTTTTTGTCATGCTTCACTTCGACATAATTGCACAGAACTTATAATTTTCTCTCTCACACACATAAGCACACACATACACAAGCTGTTATGGACTTAATGTTTATGATCTTGCTCCCCTGAATTCTTATGTTAAAGTCCTCACACCCATATGTGATGATATTTGCAGGTAGAACCTTTGGGAGATAAGTAGGTTTAAATGAGGTCATGAGAATGGGGCCCTTATGATGGGATTAGTGCCCTCGTAAGAAGAGGAAGAGAGATGAGAGCACTCTCTCTCTTTCTGCCAAGTATGTACACAGTGAGAAGGGTTGCCTTCAAGCCTAAAGAGTGCTCAGAATGAAAACCACCTTCCTGGGACCTTGATTTTGGACTTGCCAGCCCCCTTAACTGTAAGAAATAATTCTCTATGTTTTAAGCTACCCAGTTTACGGTACTTTGTTATAATAGCCTGAGTTGACACACCCCTCATCAAAGTTTAACATTTTCTTGTAGTACAGAAACATACAGTATTAATTAATCTTGTGGACTAAAATAGTATCTCACCATTCAACTAAGATACCTATACATAAATGCAAAATGATACAATTCCACCATTGTAAAAATCAGGAAAGTATAACGTCGCAATCTTGTAGTATGCTCCCATGCCCAAGGCCTTAGCAATGTTATTGTGAAGAACTTACCAAGCTTCCCTTCATTACGCAGTATATTGTCCTTTAACTTCCCTCAATTTCTTCCTTTCCTACTTCCTCTCTTTCTCCCTCTCTTTCTCTGTCTCTTTCAGTCTGGTTATACAGAGTTACCTGGGAAATAGTAGGAATGTGCTTTCAATTTTTCTCATAGCCTATCCAACGAGTCAAAGAATCAGTCTTTGATGACATGAAAGCTAAGCAGCGTTCGCTGATTTTTTTTCTTCTAGGCAAGCTATTGACCTTTCAGTGCTTACAATTTTTCACATGCATTCAAAGGTGGTGATTCTCAGGAGAAAAAAAGAAAAGTTACAGAGTGCAAGAGAAATGTGTGAGTGTGTGAGTGTGTTGTGGGGACTGCTGACAATGGCATTTATAATACTACAATGTACAGTTCCCAGAAATAAAGCACTAGAGAGAAGTAGCAGAGAGTGGAGGAAAAGGAGTTTCTGCTTGTTTTGAAAAATCTTTCCTCATGTCAGAGCTACAGGTAATCTAATAGCAGGTTCACGAGGAATGTTGCCACATTAGAAGAAAGATGTTCAAAGTAAAAATTTGAAGGAATTTATGGATTGCACTTGGAGCTCTAGTTGATAAATGGTCCTTTAAATGTAAATCGAAAAGGAAATGTGCAAAAGGACAGACAGCAAAGTAATGATAGTAAAATAGTTGTTTATTATTATTATCATTATCATTATTACAACAGCAGCAGCAGCAACCACTAAAATTAACTACATATTGCTCAATTCCAGTTACTGTTTTCAGGACTTTGCACATATTATATTACTGAATTCTCAAAAAAACTATGAAGCATTTGCTATTACTAACCTAATTTTATAGATTAGGAAACAGAGATGTAGGATGTTAAATTAATTTTTCAAGGTCACACAGCTTGTAAACAGTAGCATTTGAAATGTTCACACACTATATAAGGCTCAAAATTTGTTGCAGAGACTTTGAACTGCAGCCTCTTCCCAGATTATTAATAGTATGATTTTCACTGGAAAAAACACAGTAAAATTTAAGTAAAATTTTTATTAGGAGTTATACAACATTGCTGTGTTTGATTTAAATATAGGCTATATTCTAAACTTCAGTATTACAGTAATCCTTTATTATTTTCTAAAGATAAGCTCCTCTATTCCCTCTCACAATCTTTTATTTTAAAAGTTTCTAAAAACCACCTAAATCTTTACAATCCTAGATCTTGATTTATTTTATTTTTAAGTATGGAACTGTTAATGAGCTTTCTATCCTCTGAGATTTCTCTCACTTGAAATCTAAGAATGCCATAACCTTTCTGGGAGTGTTTCTAATAGATTAGCAATTACAACTAATTTAATTAAATGAACTCGTTTTTATTTTTAATGAAGTTGTTACTGTAGTAGTAATTTTCTGAGTATTGTACTTCAAGTATCTAAATATAGTTCTTCCATTTGCCTAAATAATACCTTGTGTAAAATAAACAATGCCTCTTTATTTCAATGCTTAATCTCTCATTCACAAAGATGCCAATAAATAGTTCTTTGGGTTTCCAACATTCAGAAACTGCCACAGTGTTTTCAGAGAAAAACAATCATTACATAGTTGTATTATTTTAAGTAAAAATAGAATAGTTAAAGAGGGATGTGGTAGATCACCATGATTGCTACTTTATTTTCCAATATTGAAATATTGGCTGCAGTGATAACTCTAGCAACATAAAGAAGCGTTGGAAAGCAGTCAGGATATTAATTCACACGTTCTCTATATAAATGTTATAAAAAACTGAAGGAAAGGAGAAAAGCATGCCTTAAATTAAAAAATAATTGGAAATAGAAAGGGGGAAGGGAAAACGTAGGGGTGTAAAGTAAAAAGTGAAAGAAAATGTATTTGTAACTTGAAAATGTTAAGCTAATACTAATTCAACTTACATGCTTTATCTGGGAAGAAGTGATTTCTCTTAAGGAGAAGAAATTAAACAAATCTGAGCTAAAATGGAGGGTGAGACTTTTAGGATATATATATATATATACATGAAATTTTGTGTGTGTGTGTGTGTGTGTATATATATAGCCATATCACTAAAACATATAATCATATGGAACACTAATAAACTTAGTAATGCATGCTAATACATAGGAAAAGACTCAGTATGAAGAGAATCCAGAAGACAGAGTTTGAAATAAAAAAAGCGGGTTAAAGAACAGAGTAACATGCTCATCCTAGACCAAAGAAAAGTTTTATAATGGATCTAGGCATTTTCAAGGGATACAAGATGAACTGGTGATTCAAATGAAAATGATGGAAACGGGGTCAATTTCCTCTGTTAAATGAAGTGACAATGGACAGTGATTAAAATATTAACTTTTGCAGAGACACTGGAAGCTGAGAAATGATGTTGAAAGTGGGACTGGGGATGGAGAACTGATTTAATTTAGTTTCCTCAGCTTCATATTTTTTAGGGGACGAAGAGAGAGGGGTTATCTTTCAAGAAAAGGCACTGATACCTAAAAAAAGTTTCATGGTCCTTTAAATCTTTTAAAGGAAATATATTTTCTAGCACTTTTTGTACAAAGGAAAACAGTTTAGTGAACTGTACATTGTTTGGAAAATTCATATGTTGTATTCAGTGTTTTTGATGATATAAGATTGGTTCATAGCAAAAATATGCAATTTTACATTCTCTGAATATTTTCCTAGACTACAAATACCAAAATACTATATTGAAATATTACCAATATTTCATTTAACTTCAAATATGAAGACAGCACTTGTAAAAAAAGAAAATATTTGTAATTAAATCTTTAAACAAAAAATGAAAACCTTCACGAAATAGAAAAGTAAAGCTCTCCAAACAAAAATATTCAAAAACTAAGAGAGAGAGAAAAAAGAAAGAAAATACAGATAACCTTCAAGGATTAGAATATCTAATAGATACGTGGGAATCATAGTCTACCACTCGTTAGGAAAATAAATATATTTTGATTTGCCTGAAAGTACACAAATTCTGAGTAGATGAATATCTAAGGCTATATTTCAGAAAGAAAATTTTAAAAACCCACAGAAGACAGTACAGTAGACCATCTGGATTCATGGATTCCAAGTACTCAGATTCAACCAAGGTGGACTGAAAATATTTTTAAAAACTCACACAATAAAAATTTTAAAAATATTTAAAAAAAAACACACAATAAAAAATATTTGTTTGTTCATAAATAACTTTATGAACAATGCGAAATAAACAAATATGAAACAAACTTTCAAGTAACAAATTATACTTGTTACTTTCAAGTAATTATATAACAATAAAAATATAGTACAACAGCTATTTAGAAACTATTTACATTGTAGTAGGTTTTATAAGTAATCTAGAGATTATTGAAAATATGTGGAAATTGTGCATAGGTTATATGTAAATAATGAACTATTTTAAATAAATAATTTCCCAATTCACTGATTTGGGAATCAATGGGGGTCCTCGAGCCTATTTTGCATGAATTCCTAGAGGCAACTGTAATCAGTTACAAGGAGAACAGGTACACAAGTAAATAAGTAAGGTATTTTGATAAGTCATATAACAATATGGATATTATGGTTATGTTTGAAAGCTAATTAGCATATTTCAATTTGATATTTAAAAGTAACTTTAAAATGTTAGATGTTGATAATATAGAAATTAGCAAAGAGAAAGCTGACACTTTTAAAGAAATATTCTAGTTTACTAAAAACATATATATGTGGTTCTTTTTTATTGAAATTAATGGAAAAAATCCTAAAAGTATATATAGAACCATAAAAGTATATGAACTCTCTCTTTCAAACTCATAAAGTAAGAAAAACAAAAATGAAAGAAATTCAATCAGTGTAAGAGAAGTCAAAGAAGGAAAATGAAGGAAGCATTAATGTAAAACATCAAGCACAGAATGTCACATTTAAAGTAAATTCATGTAAATCAATAATTTAAATAAATAGAAATAGATTAAATACTCCTTTGAAAAGCAGAGATTCCTTTGAAACCTAATAAGTAATTCCAAATAAATCAGCAATCATGAAAAATATAAACATATGTGTACTCTTTAATATGCAGAGCCTCATTTGAATTGAAACAAACCAACATGACACACGTATAATATGTAAAAAACCCGTACGTTGTGTCCGTGTACCCTAGAACTTAAAGTATAATAATAATAAAAAAAAGAAAGAGCAGATATATATTTAAGTAAATACAGAAAAATTAAATGGGAAGTCAGAATTTAGAGACACTACATATAACCAACTTTTTCAAAGGAGTTTTTCTATAACATAGAGGAAAGACAGTAACTGGTTGAAAAAAAGTAGGAATATTAACAGGCTTTTTTTTTTTTTCTTTTTAAGGAGAAACAGCAGCATTCTGTGCACATGGATATGATCCAGTGAAAAGTGGATCATGAAAATACAGGCACTTGGAGAACAAAACATGGAGATCCACTACAGCAATATTTAACGTAGACAACAAGACCTGCCTATAGTTTCTGAATCAAAATATGGTGTTTTGATATAATAATTAAATCAATAAAACAACCCTTAGAAGAGCTATGGGAATAAGGAGGCATGGGTTAACACATAAATGTTCTAATTCATGATGGTGAATCAACAATACTCTAAAAAGTTAATTAATTAGTAAATAGACTCAAAACACTTAAAGATAGATGTAATAGTAAATATCAGAAGAGCGAAAACAAATGTTTACCACTAATTACCTTTGCGAGTGAGAAGACGAAGACTTTTATTTTAAATTTATTTTCTTCTGGGCTATTTGAAAATTATTACAATGTGGATGTATTTTTTGAAAGAACACTTTCATGTAACAAATATGAAATAAGCTTTATGAACAAACAATGTGAAGTAAGCAAATATGAAACAAACTTTCAAGTAACAAATTATGCTACATCTTCCAATGGAACATAAAGATGCAATTACATAGAACAAAAATAATCTACACAGTTAACAATGAAAGATGTTCCAATATATTATTATGTGAAAAAATACAGTTATGAAAAATATTATTAAATTCTGAATGTATACATTTGGGTATACTTGGGGAGGAGAAAAGAAAATCTCCTTGTTAGCTGAATATTTTAAAAACCACGAACATGCATTACTCATATAATTATCATATTCTTAACTGATAAATTTTAATAACTAATAAGAATTCTAGATGTCACAGGTTTCTGAGAAGTGTTAGATCATAGTATAGCGATATATACCAATTGGGACGATAAAAAGCTTTCTGTTTTAATGCTGGAAGAAAGTCATGGAGCGTCCATTAACATATCAATTTGATCACTTTTATTGCCATTAATTACTGACCATTGATGCACTACCTATCTTTTATTTAGAATTTCTAAAGAGATGAGGACAACAGGTCAGATCTTACCTTCCCACATTGACTCCCTTGTGCAGTATTTACTACAACCTTGAATCTCCACACACAAATTGTGAGAATAGCTTCAATCATTTAATCAGACCATTATATATACGTAAATTCTATTTGTTGTCAAAATAAGGAAACTGTCCTACATTCTTATTTATCCTAGAATAAAAGATATTGACAATGGAGTACTATGTCCATTTTTGTATGCTTTTAGAAACATTAATTTATTTGGGTATATAAAATAAATAATTAAGATCTATTTGTTTAGTTGTATTAACATACCTGCAGAGTCGGGAAGAAGGGAAGATTTAGGTGTTATAGTTCAAATCAGATCTTTTTTGTACCTTAAATTCAAATGTCCCTGGGAAATACCTAATTGCTTGTCTAATCATAAAGAAGAAAAGCTATATGTTTGAGAGTAATCGAAGGCTTCCAATTTAAAATGACAGAATTGCCTCCTACAGGAATGAGAACCAACACAGAGGAAAAAACTTGATGTATCAGTCAACACATGGTGAACAAATATCGTATTTCATTAAATCTTTCTCTTGTTTGTTATGATACTTTTAAGTCTTTTCCTTTTTGATTCTTTTGGACTTTTTTTATGTTTCATATATTGTCAGATGGTCTTCTTGTTTAACACGTACTGATTCTAACAAATAGAATTAGCTAATGTTATAAAATCTGTTGTTAATAATGACGTAAACATAAATTACAGTATTTCACAGCACAAATAATTGGCATTTATCTGTTTTTTTCTGAGTGTAAGTTTTGTATAACAAGCAATTCAGCATTATATTGGGGGCCTACTGTGTGCCAGGAACTATCCTAGAGAATTGGAATATGTGAGTGAACAAAATAGAAAAAGATTCTTTCCCCCACAAAACAAATTCTGAAAATATTATGCACTGTGTTAGAAACTGAATTGAAAGGAGAAACATGTACTTGCTCTCTTTCACTCCAATGTTTTTAATATTCTTAGAAAACTTATGGATATTATGAATTCATAGATAAAAATGCAAATCCAGATGGAAACTGTGACCTGCATACTGGGATTGCAGAGTACCAGGCTGTATTGGGAATTAGAAGCCTGGCAGATGATGGATGGTGACAGCATTGTTTCACTTAATGAAGTGGCTATTGAAGCTTAAAACGGGAAAGATGACAAAAGGGAACTGAGCACTTTTGTCTGTGGAAGAAGAAAAAGCTTTATATTATACCAAGGAGAACTGAACTCACTACTTCTTTTTGAACTTCATTAGTCTTTTCTGTGAAAATCTATCTCATTGTCAAGCAGCTTGATGGCCACTTTGGGAAAATGCTTTACTTCTTCATAATGGAACCAATGCCTTCATTATCCTGAGGCTCCAATGATATTCCACCTTCACAGAACTAATAAGACCAGCAATGCTCTGGAGAAGTCACTGTGAAGATGCCAAATGGTACCGTTGAGACAAAATTTTGCCTCCTGCGGCGATTTTTCTTTTAATTTGTTACTGAGAACAGCAACACATAGAAGAGCCAAATGATGTTGCTGAGAATTTTTATGCAGATACATTTATATTTGAGTACAAGAAAGAGAAGCTTTTGAAGTTCTAGTGAATCTTTTCTGTAGCCTGATCTTAAAGTTTAATAGTGCAAACTTTCACTGAAGTCAAAAGGCAAAACAAAATGTCACAACAAAAATATATATCTATGAAAATCCACACTTCTAAAAGCAGTCATTTTCCAGTGCCAATCCCCAAAGCTTTCCACAGTCCTTATTTATATCTATTTTTATACAAAAAAAGCAGAAGAAAAACACATGCAAATTACCTAAGATTCCTTCCTTTGGAAAATATTCAAAATCCAGCACTATTTCATTCTTTGAATATTACAATATAGACTTTTATTAGCAGAAAAATCATTTTTCATATAAGAATATCTAAGTAATTAGAAAATGTTTTTAAATTGAATAACTCATTATTAATCATTGTTTTTATTTTAAAAACCATTGGGCAGACAGCTTTTGTTTTTAATGTGTAGTCAATTAAATCATTTTGGTGCTGTAACATAGCTCAGCTGTATCACACTTTGCTTTCACAATGCCTCGATGTTTTGTCTTTGATATGACTGTTTTTTCTTCTAAATCACAGGTACTTATTTTCAGTCTTGTTTTCCTCCATCGGTTCCTGCATCTGTGCAGTGGGTGGAACTGGCTGTATATCAGCTCCAACCCTTTAATGATGGGGATCACAGACTAAAAAAATAGCCTAGAATGCCAATGGCCGTGTGGAGGAGGCAGAAAATGAGGACAATGTCTGCTGCTGGCCTAATACTTTGCCTTAAAAATGTAGTGTGGTGTTCTTGGGGGTTATTCTTCTTCCATGGTTCAGAAGAGAATTTAGAAAATTGGAGTTAGCGGTTTTCTTTTATTATCTTTAATTAAGCTTGCACATAGAATAGGCCAAAATGGAAACACTGCACACATCTGACTGTGAATGTGAACATTCAGAATAAACAAATAGAATATTACA
Organism: Macaca nemestrina; assembly: GCF_043159975.1. Classification (NCBI taxonomy): domain Eukaryota; kingdom Metazoa; phylum Chordata; class Mammalia; order Primates; family Cercopithecidae; genus Macaca; species Macaca nemestrina. Next base: position 39,085,947 of record NC_092128.1, read on the forward strand.
AATGAGAAAATAAAAGGGGCTTTTTAAAAGTGTTAGCCATATTTTTCTTTTCAAATGTTCTTTGAGATATAACTGGCAGCCAGACTAATCCAGGATCCAGTTTTTTGGCTAATCACACAAGGAGAACATAAATTATTAATTGCAGAATTTCAATTACAAATTTATTTGAATCCAGTGTTTCTTCTGCTTTTATGGTTTATTAAATCAGCATAAACTACAACTTAACCACACTATTAAACACATAGATTCAGGTACTTGAAATTAAATAGATCCAAGGTGAGAATTAGACAGAAGTAACTTTTAAAGTTTTCCTCTTCCATATCATTTTTTACTTAAAATGTTATTATTAACAATTTTTCTAAATAGAGGTTTCCACTTTCAGCACTGACATGTAAAAATCCTGGAAGTTGTTACTCGTGTCCTTATGACAAGAAAATACTGAACAAATGCAAAATCAATGACTCCTGTTAGATGTGCCAGAGAAAGGAGTTTCCACAGGCTAATGTTGAATGTTACAGCTGAGACCTATTTACTGAGAACAAAAGCCGCTGGAACCATAGAGTAGTAAGCACACTTAAATGATAATTTTGATAAATTGTTTGAAGCTGAATTGCTGGCCTGAGATTGAGAATTTCTTAAGAGGGCATGTAGACATAGGAGTGCCCTAATAATTTCCTGGGTCTTGCCTCCAAGAATCCAACCACATTCTTGTGGTAAAAATCCAAGAAATATCACTTTGTGGCTTGGGCAGGGGCAGGAGTAATCATTGTGGAAATGTCTTGGTCATTCTCCATAACAAAGGACCATTTTCCAGGGGGAAAGACTTTAACAAAGCTTTGTTCCAAAGCAGTGGGGGACTGGCATTCCTCTCACTCTTGCCCATTCCAGTTTTCCTGTTCTTTCTGAGGAAGTAGGGAACTATATAAGAATTAACACATGTAAATGTCATAGTAGAGAAACGAGTCAATAAAAAACTGAGAAATCTTCAACATCAATATCAACTGACAGAGCTGCACCAAGACTACTTAGCTACTCCCTCCTAAGTGTCATAACTGCTTCACCCCACCCAGCAAGTGCCTTCACATTCCTGTTTTATTCAGGGTTCTGCAGAGGTAGAGAGCCAATAAGATATATGTGTATATAAAACAGAGTTGATTAGGGAGAATGGCTGACATGATAAAAGGCAAAGTTCCATAATGGGCTGTCTGAAAGCTTGGGAAAGAAAGAAGCCAGTGGCATGGCTCAGTCCAAGTCTGAAAGCTTCAAAACCAGGGAAGCTGACAGCATAACCCACAGTCTGAGGCCAAGTGCCCAAGAGCCTTTGGGAGGCTACTGGTGCAAGTCACAGAGTTCAAAGGCCAAAGAACCTGAAGTCTGATGTTCAAGGACAGGAGGAGAAGAGTCAAGCATCTGGCACAGGAAGAGAAACAAAGTGAGAGAATCAGTAAGCTGCTTATTCCTACTTCTGCCTGCTTCGTTCTAGCTGTGTAGGCAACCGATTGTATGGTGTCCACCCATACTGATGATAGGACTTTCTCTCACACTTTATTGACTTATATGTCCATCTCCTCTGGCAACCCACCCATACAGACACACACAGAAAAATACTTTAGCAGCCATCTAGGCACCTCCCAGTTCAGTCAAATTGACACCTAATATTAACCATCACATTCTGCTCCCAGCCTCTCTTCTCACTTAGGGGGAGATCTTTCCACACTGAAACTAGCCTGTGAAGTCTGCAAGTGGTGACTACTCCACCAAATGCACATACATCAATATAAGACAACAAGAAATACGAAAAACCAAGAAGACATAATACCACCACAAGAATGTAGAGGCTGACCCCAAACAAATGAAAGCCTACAAACTTCCTGACAAAGAATACAAAGTAATTATTTTAAGGAAGATCAGTAAACTCCAGGAAAATACAGAGAAATGACTTATTGAAATCAGAAAAGCGATAAGTGATTTGAAATGAAAAATTTAGCAGTTAAAATTATTTATTTAAATTATATAATTATAATAATAAATAATTATTAAATGATTAATATTTTAAATTAATTATTTGAGTCTATGAATATCTTTATCATTAAATAATTTTTGCATTATTAAAAAATCAAGTAGAAAATTCTAGAGCCTAAAAATATAATGAATGGAAAAAAAAGTTAATACAGAAAGTTAACAGCAAATCAAGTAGAAGAATCTGTGAACTTGAAGTAATGTAAATATACTGAGAAAGCAGAAAAAAGAAAACAAAATAAATAAGAAGAAAGCTTATGAGATTTATGGAATAGCATCAAAAAAGGAAAACCCAAATCATAGAAACTTTATGACGAGAAATGGGGGAAAAAGTGGCAGAAATTTTATTCAAATAAATAATAGCAGAAAACTTCGCAAATCTGGAGAAAGATATAAATATCCAGATACAAAAGGTTAAATGTCCCAATCAGATTCAATCCAAACAGTCTACATCAAGACATTGTAATCAAACTGTCAAAAATCAAAGACAGGATACTGAGAGCAGCAAAGGACGCAAATCACATATCAGGGAGTTTCAGTAGTTTTAGCAGGGAACTTTTTAGCAGATTTAGACCAGGAGAAAGTGGAATTATTATTCTACTTTCAAAATGGATATTTTGAAATATTCAAATATTGAAGCATATTCAAAATGCTGAAGGAAAACAATTGTGAACCAAGAATACCATACCTGGCAAAGCTCTTCTTTGGAAATAAAGAGGAGATAGATTTCCCAAGCAAACAAAAGCTGAGGGAGTTCATCATCACCAGATCTGTCTTACAAAAAATGTTAAAGGTGGTACTTCAAGATGAGATTAAAAGATGCTAATTAGTAACAAAAAAAATGAAAGTATAAAACTCACAGGTAAAAATAATTTCACAACCATATTAAGAATACTCTGATACTATCATGATGGTGTATAAATTACTTCTGTCTTTAGTATGAAGGTTAAAAGACAAAACTACTAAATAATAGCTGCAATAATTTGTTAGGGGATAAACAATACAAAAATATTTAAATTTTGATATTAAAACTATGAAAATGTATGTAGGTGGAGTAAATATGTAGAGTTATCTTATGCAATCAAAATTAAGTTTGTTATCAGCTTAAAATAGCTTCTATATAATATATAAAATGTTTTACATTGAGCCTCATGGTAACCACAAATAAAAAAGCTATAGTAGATATACAAAAGGTAAAAAGTAGAAAATCTAAGGCATACGACTAAAGAATATGATCTAATCACAAAGGAAAACAACAAGAAAAAAAAGGAAAAAGGATCTACAAAATAACCAGAATACAATGAGCAAAATGGCATTAGTGAGCCCTTACCTATCAATATATTACCTAGAAGATAAACAGATTAAATTCTGCAACCAAGAAACACAGAGTAGCTAAATAGAGTTTTAAAGAAATCAATTATGTGAATCATTTCACTTTTTAAGGACACAAATACAGTAAAGTGAAAGAATGAAAAAATATATTCCATTCAAATGAAAGCCAAAAGACAGCAAGGGTAGCTATACTTTTATTTAAGTAAAAACCTGTATAACAAGACAAAAAGGATCATTATATAATGACAAAGGGTTCAATTTATCAAGGAGATGTAGGAATTATAAACATGTATGCACCACCAATCAAAACATCTAAACATATAAAGCAAATATTAATAAATCTGAAGAAAGGGATAGACTGCAATATAACAATAGTAGGGGACATCAATATCCCACTTTTAACAATGAACAGATAATCCAGACAGAAAACCAACAGCAAAACATTGAACTTGAACTATACTTAGACCAAATGGACAAAAGAAACATATACAAAGCAGTCCATCCAACAGGGACAGAATACACATGTTGGTTTAGAATCGTATCACATGTTAGGCACAGAACAAGTCTTAACAACTTTAAGAGAATTGAAATAACATCAAGAATTTTTTTCTGACCACAATGGTATGAATAAAACGGTATAAATGGAGAAATTCTAGAAAATTCACAATATGTGAAAATTAAACAACATGCTTCTGAACAACAAATGGGTCAAATAAAATTGAAAGAGAAATTATAAACATCTTGAGACAAGCAAAAATAGAAAAACAACATATGAAAACTTAGGGGATGCAGCAAAAGTGGTTCTAAGAGTGAAGTTAGACCTACATGAAACATATAAACACCTGCATGAAAACAGAAGCAATATATCAAAGAAATAACCGAACACATACTTACCTGGCAGGGGAGATACCATAATCATGAAGGTGGTTTTCCCAGGGCAAAGCTTATCCATTGCAGTCCGGATATGCTGACCCCTGTGATTTCCCCAAATGTAGGAAACTGAAATATATAATTTGCGGTAGTGGGGGACTGCATTCACGCTTTCCCCTAAAAAAAAAAAAAAAAAAAAAAGAAAGAAAAGAAATAACCAAACATTACACCCCAAAGACCTAGAAAAAGAAGAATAAACTATGTATAAAGTTAGTAGAATGAAGGAAATAAGATCAGCATATAGATACATGAAATAGGGACTAGAAAAATCATAGAAAACATCAACACAAATAAGAGTTGGTTTTTTAAAAAGATAAACAGACTATGCCTGTAATCCCAGCACTTTGGGAATCCTAGGCAGGCGGATCATGAGGTCAGGAGATCGAGACCATCCTGGCTAACACGATGAAACCCTGTCTCCACTAAAAATACAAAAACAAAATTAGCCGGGCGTGGTGGCGGGCGCGTGTAGTAGAATGGCGTGAACCCGGGAGGCGGAGCTTGCAGTGAGCCGTGGAGATTGTGCCACCGCACTCCAGCCTGGGCAACAGAGCAAGACTGCGTCTCAAAAATAAATAAATAAATAAAAATAAACAAAATTGGTCAACCCTTAGCAAGACTAGCTTAAAAAAATGAGAGAAGACTCAAATACATAAAATTATAAATGAAAAAGGAGACATTACAACTGATACCACAGAAATATAAATAATCATAAGCGGGTGCACTTGTACACTAACAAACTGAACAAATACCTAGACACATACAACCTATCAACACTGAATAATGAAGAAAGGGAAAATCAGAATAGATAAATAATAAGTAGGGAGATTTAATAATTAGCTGCCTTCCATCAAAGAAAAACTTAAGACCCTTATTCACCATGATCAAGTGGAATTTATCCCTGGGATGCAAAAATGATTCAACATAAGCAAATACATAAATGTGATATACCATACTAACAGAATGTAAAACAAACAAAAAAGAACCCATATCTTTTGTCATATACAAAAATCAACTCAAAATGGATTAAAGACTTAAATGAAAGGCCTCAAACTGTGTAATTACTAGAAAAGAACAAAGGGGAAAAGCTCTATGACACTGGTCTAAGCATGATTTTTAGATATTACTCTAAATGTACAGGCATCCAAAGCAAAAATAGATAAATAGTGTTACATCAAAAACGTCTGCACAGTAAAGGAAACAATCAACAGAGTGAAGGGACAACCTACAAAATGAGATAATTTATTTGCAAACCATAGTCTGACAAGTTGTTAATATTCAAAATTTATAAGTAACTTAATCAACTTACTAGTAAGAAAACAAATAATCCAATTTTTAAAAAGGACAAAGGACCTAAATAGACGTGTCTTAAAAGAAGTTATACAAATGGCCACCAGGTATATGAAAATTGTTTGACATCACTAAGTATTTGAGAAATGCAACTTAAAATCACAATGAGATATTATCTCACACCTGTTAGGGTGGCTATTATCAAAAAGACCAAAGGTAAGTATTAAAAAGGATATAGAGAAAAGAGAACCCATGTACACTGTTCTTGGGACTGTAAATTAGCGCAATCATTATGGAAAATGGTATGGAGATGCCCCCCAAATTAAAAAAAATGGAACTACCATATAATCTAGGAACCCTACTCCTGGGTTTATATCCAGAGTATGATAATATGTCAAATAGATATTTGCACTCCAATGTTCACTGCAACAACAGCCAAGATATAAAATGAACTTCAGTGCCTCTCAACAAATGATGAGATAAAGAAAATGTGGTATGTATTCACGAAGGAATGCTACTAGTGAGTAGTATTTTAAAAGAAAACACTAGCATTTGTGATGACATGGATGAACTTGGTGGAAATTATTTTAAGTGAAACAAGCCAGGAACAGAAAGAGAAATACCACAATTTCTCACTTACATGTAGAATGTATAAAAGTCAAACTCATAGAAACAAAGAGTGTAATGGTGGGTACAAGAAACTGGGAGGTGTGGTGAATGGGGAGATATTCAAAAGTCACAAAATTCCAGCTAAATAGAACTAATAACAGCACATCTATTGTATATCATGGTGGCTAAAGTTAGAAACAATACATTACATACTTAAAAATGAGTGAGAAAATAGATTTTTAATTATTCTTACCACAAAAAAGGTACAAGTATGTGAGATAATATATATATTAAATATCTTTATATACAACACAAACATATACAATTTTGTTAAGAACATTTTAAAAATAAAAAAGACAGTTATAACACAGATGTAAAAATTGTCATGAAGGGAATTGAAAATAACTATTTATAATGTTAAGGGACAATGAAAAAGTGGACAACATTCATAAACATATGGGTAATGTTTAAGAATCAATAGAAAATGCTAAAAATAAAAAACACTATTCCCACAAATGAAGATTGTCAGAGTGGATAATAAAAACAATGTGCAACTATAGGTTGTTTATAAGAACCTCACTTTAAAATAAAAGTGAAGTTACTTTAGGTTAGAAGTAAAAGTATAGGGCTGGGCGTGGTTGCTCATACCTGTAATCCCAGCATTTTGGGAGACTGAGGCAAGTGGATCACTTGAGGCCAGGAGGTCAACACCAGTCTGGCCAACACGGGGAAACCTACCTCTAATACAAATACAAAAATTAGCCAGCCATGGTGTTGCGCGGCTGTAATCCCAGCTACTCAGGAGACTGAGGCATGAGAATCACTTGAACCCAGGAGGCAGAGGTTGCCATGAGCCAAGATTGTGCCACTGCACTCCAGCGTAACAATAGAGTGAAACTCTGTCTCAAAAAAAGGAGAAGGTGTAAAGATATGGAAAAATATATGCCATACTAGCCATACTAACTATATTAGTCCATTCTCATGTTGCTAAAAAAGACATATGGAAGATGGGGTAATTTATAAAGGAAACACATTACAAGAAAAAACAAAAACAAAAACAAATACTGCAGACCAGTATCTCTCATAGACACAAAAATTATTTGGCAAAGTATTAGCAAATTGAAACTAACAGTGAGTGAATGAAATTTATTTCAGGTATGGCTCAACAATTAAAAAATTAATCAGTGCACCCTACAACATGAACAAACTAGAAAAGAAAAATCATAAAATCTCATCGATTGATTCAGAAAGAACATATAAAAAAATCCAACACTCATTCATGACAAAAACTCTCAGCAAACTAAGAACAAATGAAAACATCCTGCACTTGATAGGTAATATCTGTGGAAAATCTATAACTAACATTGTCCATAATGTTGAAAAAGTGGATACTTACTCCTAAAATAGAGAACAAGGCAAGAATGTCTTTTTTCACCACCCTTATTCAACATTGCATTGGAAGTCCTAGCTAGTGCAAGAAGTCAAGTAAAATAAATTAATCAAAAGGTATAAGAGAAAAGGAAGAAATAAAGCTGTCTTTGTTCACAGATGACAATCAGAGATGATATGATTGTCTGTGTAGAAAATCCCAAAGAATCAATGGAAAAAGACCACCTGAAAATAACAAGTAATTATTGCAACAGTACAGGATACAAAGTTAATTTGAAAAATCAAATGTTTTCCTATATATCAGCAATAAACATTTAGAATTTGAAATTAACAACATAATACCATTAGGATCTATACGTGGAAAATTACAAAATGCCAATATAAAAAACAATGAAACTCCAAATAAATGAGGAGATATTCTGTGTTTCTATATTGGTAGATTCATTACTGTTAAGATGTCAATTTTTCCCAGCTTGATGTATAGATTCAGTGCAATCTCAGTCAATATATCCCAAACTATTTGGTAGATATTAAGAAACTGACTCTAAAGTCTATATGAAAAACCAAAAGACCTAGAATAGCCAACACAATATTGAAGATGAAAAATAAAGGTGGAGAACAGATGCTACTCAATTTTAAGAAATATTATGTCTGCAATAATTAAGAGAGTATGGTATTTGTGAAAGTACAGAGAAAAAGCATGAGGAGAAGGCTGGAGTTATCAATAGACCATATTGGAGAACTCAGAAATAGATTCACATATATAATCAAATAATATTTGACAACAAGGCAATAAAAATTAAATGGAGAAAGGCTAATCATTTCAAGAAATGGTGCTGAAATAATGGAACATCAATATGCCAAATAGTGAAGATAGACAGAGACCTTACCCCTTATAGGAACATTAACCGAAATGGATCTTAGGCCAAAATGTAAAATACAAAACTATAAAACTCTTTGAAAAAGGCATAGGAGAAAATCTTCATGAACTTGGCTGTGGTGATGAATTTTTAAGTATAACACTAATAGTACAACCCCTAAAAAGGGAAAAAAGAAATAATGTTTGACATTATTAAACATACAATTTCTGCTCTGGGAAACACATTAAGAGAATGAAAAGATAAGGCACAGGTTGGTAGACCTCAAAACACATATCTGAGGAAGTACTTGTATCAAAAATAGACAAAATACCCTTAATACTCAACAATAAATAAACAGCCCAATTGAAAATTGTCACAAAAAATGAAAAGACGCCTTATCATAGAAAATATACAGATAGCAAATAAGCATATGAAAAGATTTTCAACATGGTTTGTCATTAGGAAATTGTAAATTAATACAACAATAAGATATCTCTACACACCTTTTAGAATGGTTAAACTCCAGAATAAATTGACAATATCAACTGCTGGTGAGAATGCAGAGCAACAGAAATTCTCATTCACTGCTGGTGGGAATGCAAAATGGCATGGCTTCTTTGAAAGACAGTTTGGCAGTCTTAAAAAATTTAACATAGTCTTTTCATACATTCCAGTCATCATGCTCATAGGTATTTACCGAACTGATTAAAAAAAATTACCCATAATGTACATGAATGTCCATAGCAGCTCTATTCATAATTGCTAAATATTTGAAGCAACCAAGATTTCCTTCAATGTATTTGATAATGGATAATGTATAAATCAACTGTGACACATATAGAATGAAATACTATTCATCAATAAAAATTATTCTTGATGAAGAGGAAAAACAATGAGTTATCAAGCCAAGACAAAATGATGATTAATCTTAAATGCATAATGCTATGTGAAAAAGGCCTGAAAAAGTCTGACAAAGCTACATACTTTACAAGTCCAATTATATGACGTTTTGGAAAAGGCAAATTCTAAAGGTGGCCAACAAATCAGTGGTTAACAAGGCTTACGTTGGGGCACACTGCATAGGCTAAGCACAAGGATTTTTAGTGTAGTGAAATTATTCTCTATAATACTGTAATGGTGGGTACAAGGCAATAAGCGTTGTCAAAACCTGTAAGACTGTACAACAAAAAGAATATGTCTTAATTTATGCAATTAAAAATATTTATAGGCTGGGCACAGTGGCTCACACCTGTAATCCCAGCATTTTAGGAGGTCGAGACGGGCGGATCACTTGAGGTCAGGAGTTTAAGACCTGCCTGGCCAACATGATGAAACACCATCTCTACTAAAAAAGACAAAAATTAGCTGAGCATAGTAGCATATGCCTGTAACTCCAGATACTCGGGAGGCTGAGGAGGGAGGATTGGTTGAACCTGGGAGGTGGAGGTTGCAGTGAGCCAAGATCGTGCCACTGCACTCCAGCTTTGGTGACAGAGCAAGACTTTGTCTCAAAAAAAAAAAAAAAAAAAAGGAATTTCAGGATGGAAGACAAAATGTGACAAATGAATCTAAATTTATTACAAATGTATGAAACAAATCTGTCGGTTTTTTGAGGCTATCATTTGTTTTTTCTTCTGTCCTGAAGATAGTTTTGGTCATTCCACAATTTTAGATGAATTGGAATTTCTCAGCACCATCTTCTAATTTTCAATATCATACTAAGCATTATATTAACAAGCTAATTATCTCTATTTGATAGGTGATCTTTGATTATTGAATGTCAAAAATATCTTATTTGGCTTCTGAATTTTTAGCCATTTTACATTGTTAATATTACTGATAATTTCTGGAATCATCAATTTATGTTTTTGATTAATACTGAAAATTTTTCATATGATTTCAATTGTTGCCTCCTTTTCACAGTGTCTGTTTTCTCTTTCTGGACTCTAATAATTTTCATACTGATTTTTTTTCTTATATCTTTGTAGTCATTTGGTTGCTTAACTTTTATTTCATATTTTAAGTCCCTGTCTCTATCTCCTGTATTCTGAATAGATACTGCAGCTGTGTTTAACTTACTGTTTAAAATATAAGTTTTTAAATTTGGAATTATAAACACACAGAAACACATACATACATGTATGCACATGATTTATTTAACATTATTTATTATTTCTGGTCATGCCATATCTGAAATCTATGAATGTTTTCATCTCTTTTTGTGGTTTCTGGTCACTCATTCATAGAATATTGATTTTCGTGTTTTCTAATTTTTGTATGAACTCATTTTATTGAGTTTGATATTTGAGTTGAAAATTCTGAGGGCTTGAATTAAGAATGCTTTCATAAAGACAGGACTTTCATCTGCTCTGTTAAGAGCCATTTTAGCTTCTTTGAATCATCCCTTCCCTACATTCCTTTGAACAAAGGCTTAGTCTCTTTAATATTGCAGTGAGGTAGGCTTTCCCCATCAGGTTAACCTTGCCTTTTATTTCTGATCTTGCTTTCTTTGCACTGCTTCACGCTACTTGCACTGATGCCACCTCCTGAATTCAGTGTCTTCTTTCCTTTCCTGTCTTTTGTTTGTTTGTTTTAATTTCATTGCTTTCTGTTAAGTACAGGCATGTACTAAAATATATGTTTTGTGTAGTACAAAAGTACGCCTCCCAAGATATCTAGCCCACCAATGAAATGGTAAAATTTCTTAACCAAGTTTTATGAAGATTTTTAGAACTTAATAATATGATTATACATGCACATGATTTTGTGTTCTGCATGCAACCAATTTAACAGTACCAGAAAGACTAGAGGAAGATTCAGGGAAAGATATATGGAACAAAAAAAACTATACTCTGTTACTCCCTTTCTACTCCAAACCCTTAATGATAGGGAATGAAATATAATAGAAAAAGTTATTTTTATAACTATTAGCTTATGTTAGGAATTATAAATATTCACATATTTCCAACATATATTTCTCAGAAGTATTTTTTATTTAATTTTCATTATATCTTTGTAAGGTAGGTATTATTATTATTATTATTATTATTATTTTGAGACAGAATCTCGCTCTTTGGCCAGGTTGGAGTGCAGTGGTGCGATCTTGTCTCATTGCAGCCTCCACTTCCTGGGTTCAAGTGATTCTCCTGCCTTGGCCTCCTGAGTAGCTGGGACTATAGGCACATGCCACTCGCCCAGCTAATTTTTGTATTTTAGACCATGTTGGCCAGGATGGTCTCCATCTCTTGACCCTGTGAACCACCTGCCTCAGCCTTCCAAAGTGCTGGGATTACAGGCGTGAGCCACTGTGCCCGGCCTAAGGTAGGTATTATTAATATTTATTGTTACTCTAATTATTATAGTTTAAGATGCTGAGGTCAAGAGTAGTTATCAAATTTAGATAGCCTGTGTCTAGATGTCATGCTTTTGCACCTCACTGTATTTGAAAACATTAAGCATTTTGGTGGTGTGGTGGCAGAAAGGAAAGAGCAAATTGGATCACAGTTTAAAAGCAAAAAATGGTAATCAAGATTTTGAATTCTGAAGGGTATTGGAGGCTTCAAGTAATTCACGTAAGATGGTGGACTAAAGTCAAGGCTACTGCTTGAAGTCTAGAACTGGAGTGCACCCCTGTTCCTTTATGAAGGTAAAAAATATATATATAGTTTGTTCGAAAAGGAGGCATGACCACAATACTGGAGACATATTTTTCAATATGAAATAGCGTCTATCGAATAAAACTTGAAAGTGGAGGCAGCTCATTGTGCACAAGATAAAGGAGGAACTAATTTATCACACAGAGGTGCATAATAAGTCTGGGCATAGATTGTATGCAGTATAAATCATGTTTCGTGGAAAAGGAATCCTTTACCTATAATTCTTAACAAACTTCAGGGAAGGTAGATAGAGCTTCCTTGTTACAATAATGACCTTGTTAGGAAAGGAGCTTTACAGAGCAGATAATTCATCAATCTGATTTAAAATGAGATTACTCAAACATGCCCCCCCACCCCGCCTTTTTAAGCTACTAAGAAGGAAGAAATGAGTCAACGATAATCAGATTCATCTTTAAAAACAATCATGGTTTGAGTCTAATGCTTATAGCAAGCAATAGGTCAAGGAAGCCAGAAGGCAGCAGCTCTACACACTCAACTAGAATATAAACTAAATAAATCATTTGTTTTTATAGGGGATAAAAAGTATTATCTTTCTCTCACCTCTTGAAAGGTTCATGGCTGACATCCATGTAACAGAAGACATCAATAAGGGAAAAGCATAATGAGTTTATTTATTTAAAGTTTTATGTTACATAGGAGCTTTTAGAAACGAAGGTCCAAATGACCCAGGGAAATCTATGTGTTTTTGTGCTAAATCTGATAAAAGAAGTGGATAGTTGTGGAGAAAGATGATTGGACAAAAAGGAGTATAATCTAATGGTAATAAACTGGGGCATGGGGGAAGAACTCAGCAAGACCTGTTGGTTCAGATTCTTCTGTGTATCTGTATGACATTTCTTCTCCCCAGGTATGGGGCAGGATGCCTGTTACATGGTGGTCTTATGACCTACTGTCAGGAGAAGTAGACCAGAGAATCCTTTTATGGACAGCTCTCACACAGAAAGATGGGAGAAGGTGAGACAATGACTTTCAAGGTGCCTTATTTGGGGGTAGCATGTCCTAAAACTGTCATTTTATAACTAACTTTCTCAATGTCATCCTAGGTAAAATGCTTTAAAATTAGATGTTAGGAACTTCACATGTAGATAGGATGTAGAAGAATGAAGAAAATCTTTATGTCTGTGCTAACCACAAGAATATCCCAGGTGAAAATATAAATCAAAATGTTGTATTACCTCAAAAGGAAGACTGGATACAAAAAAGCTTTGGTTAAATGAATTTCAGAGAGAAATAAGCAATTTATATCTGCTGGCAGCTTCCATTTCTGAAGGAGTGTGTCTGGCTTGTCATATATCAAATAGAAGAGCATCCTTACTAAAATAGTGAAGATGCTCAGGTACAGGGAGAAACCAACGAAGACTTTAATGGATTATGATTTGTCAGGAAATGAAAGAGTGCCAAATGTAAAAACAATCCATTCATACAAGGGAGAGTAAAGCAGAGAGAAACTGCAAGACAATATAAGATCTTGCTAGAGTTGAATCCATGTATCCACCAAAAATATTAGAATATTGCAGCTCACAAATTTCTCAGCTTAAATACTGACAAAGTCATAAAGCTATTGAGGGCACAGGATTTTGGAAGTTGGTCTGATCACATGGAAACTCAATGTATTTATAGCTCTAGAGCACCTGCTCTTTTTTCTTCTTTTAAATTTTACTTTTTTATTTTAAGTTTCAGGATACATGTATAGGATGTGCAGGTTTGTTATATAGGTAAACGTGTGCCATGTTGATTTGCTGCACCTATCAATCCATCACTTAGGTATTAAGCCCCACACACATTAGCTACTTATCCTGATGCTCTTTCTCTTTCTTCCCCAGCCAACAGGCCCCCGTGTGTGTTGTTCCCCTCCCGGTGTCCATGTGTTCTCATTGTTCAGCTCCTACTTACAAGTGAGGGCATGCGGTATTTGGTTTTCTGTTCCTGTGTTAGTTTTCTGAGGATAATGGCTTCCAGTTCCATCTATGTTCCTGCAAAGGACATGACCTCATTCTTTTTTAGGGCTGCATAGTATTCCATGGTGTATTTGTACAACATTTTCTTTATCAAGTGGGCATTTGTGTCTTTGTTATTGTAAATAGTGCTGCAATGAACATACATGTGCATCTATCTTTACAGTGGAATATATTTCTTTGGATATATACTCAGTAATGAGATTGCTGAGTCAAATTGAAAGACCTGGTTCTAGGTCTTCAAGGAATCACCACACTGTCTTCCACAATTAAACTAATGAGCTGCTACACAGCAAAATAAACTATCATCAGAGTGAACAGACTACCTACAGAATGGGATAAAACTTTTGGAATCTATTTATATGACAAAGGTATAATATCCAGAATCTACAAGGAACTTAAACAAATTTAGGAGGAAAAAAAAACATTAAAAATTGGGCAAAGGACATGAACAGACAGTTCTCAAAAGAAGACATACATGAGGCCAAGAAACATGTGAAAAACAGCTCAATGTCATTGATCATTAGAGAAATGCAAATCAAAACCACAGTGAGATACCATCTCATGCAAGTCAGAAAGGCGATTATTAAAAAGTCAAAAAACAACAGATGCTGGGGAGGCTATGGAGAAATAGAAATGCTTTTACACTGTTGATAGGAATCTAAATTAGTTCACCTGTTGAATACAATAAAAGGTTGAATTTGTCCTTCTGTCTAATCACTGACAAAAGGTTTTTCAATCTTGGAGAAATAATAGAACAAACCAAAAATAAGTGTAATTCCTTATATTTTATAACTAAAATCTGAAATAAAAATTATTGAAATATGCAAAGAAGCATGAAAATTAAAACTTTTATTAACAGAAAGCACTGACAATAGAAACAGACTCATAGATGAACCCTACTTATTATGAAGTTATCAGGATTTACAGACAAGGATTATATAATGCATCTATTATAAATACATAAAATGATTTAGAGGAAAGGGAGAATAATTGATGAAGATAAGGGAGTTTCAGGAGAAGAATAGAAATTTTAAACAAGACATAATTCCACATAAGTGGAAATTTAGAAATTAAAAATTGTCTTTAACAGCATATTTAATACAAAAAAGTTAGTACCAGTTAACAAAATGTAATTGAGCTCCAAGAGGAAAGAATAGAGAGGATGGGGTCAAAAAACTGTTGGATAATGACAACTGTATATGTTTTAAATTTGAGGAAAAACATTAATCACAATATCTAAGAAGCTCAATATGTCTACTGTATGATAAAATGCAAAATAAAAAACACCCAGGCACATCATACTCACCTAGCTGAAAATTAAAGATAAATGCATTTGGAGAAATTTTAAAAAATAACATAAAGGGGAACAATAATGATGATAATGAGTATTTTCTCAGTAGAAAAAAATAGAAGCCACTATAAAATGCAATATGTTTTAAAAGGCTAAAAGAAGGCCAAATAGAATTAGCTGAAAACTGTGTATATTCAGTGAAAATATCCTTCAAAAATACATTTTATTTATCAAGAGACCCATTAAATGAGCAAATAAGGAAATGGGAAGTCACAGAATTGGAAGAAAATATTTTATTCATGTTGATAATATTAATAATTATCCATTTTTACAATGAATGAAAAGATCATATGCTTATGAAAAATTGTTTTCTGCAATGTAAATAATTCCACCGTATGATCCAACAAATGCATTCCTAGGTACTTATGAAAGGAAAATGAAAACATATGTTGTTATAAAGATGTGTATAGGAACTTTATAACCTACTTGATTGTGATGGTTAAGTGTTTTGATGTACTACTGGATTTGGTTTGCCAGTGTTTTGTTGAGTATTTTAACATCAATGTTCATCAAGGATATTGACTTGAAGTTTTTCATTGTTGTGTTTCTGCCAGGTTTTGGAATCTGGAGGATGCTGGCCTCATAGAATGAGTTAGGGAGTAGGCCTTCCTCTTCAATTTTTTTGGAATAGTTTCTGCAGGAATGGTACCAGCTCTTCTTTTAACATCTGGTAGAATTCAGCCATGAATCCATCTGTTCCTGGGCTTTTTTTGGTTGGTAGGCTATTTATTACTGACTCAATTTCAGAGCTTGTTATTTCAGGGAATCAATTTCTTCCTAGTTCAGTCTTGGGAGGGTACATGTGTCCAGGAGTTTATCCATTTCTTCTAAATTTTCTAGTTCATGTGCATAGAAGTGTTCATATTCTCTGATGGTTGTTTGCATTTGTGAGGTCAGTGATAATATCCCCCTTGCCGTTCCTGATTGTGTTTATTTGGATTTTCTCTCTTTTCTTCTTTATTTGTCTAGCTAGTGGTCTATTTTATTAATTTAAAACAAAAACAAAAACAAAACAAAAACAAAACACCCAGCTCCTGGATTTGTTGATCTTTTGAAAGGTTTTTCATGTCTCAATCTCCTTTGGCTCAGTTCTAATTTTGGTTACTTCTTATCCTCTGCTAGCTTTGGGATTTGCTCGCTCTTGCTTCTCTAATTATTTAGCTGTGATTTTAAGTTGTTAACATGAGGTACTTTTATTTTTTGATTTGGGCAGTTAGTGCTATATATTTCCCTCTTAACACTGCCTTAGCTGTGTCCCAGAGATTCTGGTATGTTATATCTTTGTTCTCATTAGTTTCAAATAATTTCTTGATTTCTGCCTTAACTTCATTATTTACCAAAAAGTCATTGAGGGCAAATTATTCAATTTCCATGTAATTTTATGGTTTTGAGTGAATTTCTTAATCTTGATTTCTAATTTGATTGCACTGTGATCTAAGAGAGTGTTTGTTAAGATGTCAGTTTTTGCATTTGCTGTGGAGTGTTTTACTTTCGATTATGTGATCAATTTTAGAGTTTGTACCACACGGCAAAGAGAACAATGTATATTCTGTTGTTTTGAGGTGGAGAATTCTGTAGATATCTATCAGGGCCATTTCATCCTGAATTTATTCAGGTCCTGAATATCTTTGTGAATTTTCTATCCAGATTATCTCTCTAATATTGTCATTCAAGTGTTAAAGTCTCCCGGTATAATTGTGTGGGTATTTAGGCATCTTTGAACACCTCTAAGAACTTGATTTATGAATCTGAGTTATGAGCTCATGTGTTGGGTACATATATATTTAGGATAGTTAGATCTTGTTGAATTGAACCCTTTACCATTATGCAGTTCCCTTCTTTGTCTTTATTGATCTTTGTTGGTTTAAAGTCTGTTTTTGTCAGAAGCTTGGATTGCAACCCCTGCTTTTTTCTGTTTTCTATTTGCTTGGTAAATTTTCCTCCTTTCCTTTATTTTGAGACTATGTGTGTCATTACATGTGAGATGGATATCTTGAAGACAGTATACCAATGGGTCTTGGCTCTTTATCCAGCTTACCAGTCTGTGTTTTTAAATTAGGGCATTTAACCCATTTGTATTCAAGGTTAGTATTGATATGTATGGATTTGATCCTGTCATCATGATATTAGTTGGTTCTTTTGCAGACTTGTTTATGTGGTTACTTTATAGTGATACTGGTCTGTGTACTTCAGTGTGTTTTTGCGGAGGTTCATAACAGTCTTTCCTTTTCATACTTAATGCCTCCTTCAGGAGCTCTCATAAGGCAGGTCTGGTGGTAACAAATTCTTCAGCATTTGCTTATCTGAGAAAAATCATATTTCTCCTTTGCTTATGAAGCTTAGGTGGCCAGATATGAAATTCTGGTGTGGAGTTTATTTTCTTTAAGAATGTTGAATATTGGTCCCCAACCTCTTCTCACTTGTAGGGTTTCTGTTGAGAGGTCCACTGTTAGTCTTATGGGCCCCCTTTTGTAGCTGTCATGACCTTTCTTCCTGGCTGCCCTTAACATTTTTAAAAAAATTTTGACCTTGGAGAATCTGATTATTCTTAATAACCCTGAACTAGAAACTGAAAAGTTCAACTACAAGACTGGATAAATAAGCTCAGTTTATGCATAAAATGGAACACTAATTGATAAACAATTGTTCTAAGAAATAACATGGATAAATATCAATAATGTTTTACTAACTGATTCCACTTATATGAAATTCCAAAATATGTCATTAATCTATCAGGAAAGAATCAGAACCGTAGTGCCTCTCAGAAGAAGGCATTGACTGAAAAATGAAACAAGGTAACTTTCTGAGGTAATGGAAAGGTTCTATACCTTTTTGTGGTATTGGCTACATGTTTAATTAAAATTTTCTGAACATATTGAGATGTAACTATTAAAATCTACGCATTTCAACATACATAAATACTCTTTCAATAAAAAAAAGGATTAGTTTAAACAAGATAACAGTAAGTAATTATGCCTATAGAAACACATGCAGAATAACTACATCATTAGGAAATCAAGCACATAAGTGTTTAAAAATAACAAATCATAACCAAAAAGTATTATAATGGGAATACCAGATAGTTTAATATTTGAAAATTGATTAATAAAATTCACATGAGATAAAAGCCATACTGTTATCTCAAGAAATGCAGATAATTTATATATGCCAGCATTTTTACATGCATTATTATAATTCATAATCTTTTTATCCTACTAGGAATATAATTCAATGTTATTAATCTAATGAAGGAAGCCTACCAAAATCCTCCAGCAAACATCATAATTAACTTGTAAACTTCATTTTACTATCAACATATCACAGTATTTATTAATGTTTTTCTAGAAGACCCTGCCAGTGTAACAGAGAAATATGTGCAATAACAGTTGAAAAGTAAGAAGAACACACTGTTTTATTTCTTTTCTGATTCTTTGACTAGAAAAAGATCAGATATTTTAGAGAGTGTTTTTACTCTTGTGGGTAAAAAAAAAAATGTTAAAACTTTCTATGATAATTTTTCATTTGCTCCAGCAGGAAGATCTGAAATATATGAGGCTAAAAAAATCTCGAGGAATTCACTACCATATAGTTCCTCAGATTCTGAGCTCCCTTAACTGATCCGCCTTCTTTCCACCTTTCAGAGTGTTATGTTTGTATTATACATAATTTCCTGGGTTTTTAGTTGCATTTTGGGCGAAAATTGTGTAGAGAAAATTATGTTTATTTTCCCAGTAGTAGAACTCTGTGATCTTATATTTTAATGTGCATATTTAAAGTTATATTTTTATAATATATTCAAATTTATTTTGATTTTCCACCTTCTTCAAGTACACCAATAGTTTAGCCAATTTAATTTCTCTCTTAAATCGTTTCCTGTTACACTTGTTACAATTACATAGCATTTTTTAAAACTTTTATTTTAGGTTCAGGAGTACATGTGTGAAGTTGTAAAGTAGCTTTAAAATTTTAAACCTACATGTGTAAGTTTGTTATATAGGTAAATTTTGTGTAGTGAGCATTGGTATACAGATTATTTGATCACCCAGGTAGTGAGCATAGTATCCAATAGGTAGTTTTTTTATCCTTACCTTCCTCCTACCCTCCAACCTCAAGTAGATCCCTGGTCTGTTGTTCCCTCTTTGTGTTCAGATGTACTCAACATTTAGCTCCCATTTGTGAGAGTATATGGATTTGGTTTTCTGTTCCTCTGTTGGTTTTCTTAGGATAATGACTTTCAGCTCCATATCTGTTGCTGCAAAGAATATGATCTCATTTATCTTTATGGCTTGCATAGTATTATGCTGTATATATGTGCCACATTTTATGTATCCAGTCTAGAATTGATGGACATTGAGGTTGATTCCATGTGTTTGCTATTGTAAATGGTGCTAAGATGAACATATGCATGTATGTGGCTTTAGGGTAGAATGATTTATATTTTGGGGGGTATAAACCAATAATGAGATTTCTGGGTCGAATGGTAGTTCAAAGTTCTTTGAGAGTTCTCCAAACTGCTTTCTACAGTGGCTGAACTAATTTACATTTTCATCAGGAGTGTGCAAGCATTCCCTTTTCACCACAACCTCATCAACATCTGCTATTTTTTGACATTTTAGTAACAGCCAGTTTGATTGGTGTGAGATGGTATGCTATTGTGTTTTTGATTTGCATTTAACTGATGATTAGTGAGGTTGAGCATTTTTTCATATGCTTATTGGCCACATGTATGTCTTCGTTTGAAAAGTGTCTGTTCATCTCCTTTGTCCACTTTTTAATGGGAGCGTTTGCTTTCTGCTTGCTAGTTTGTTTTAAAGATTCTGAATATTAGCTTCTTATTGGATAAATAGTTTGCAGACATTTTCTCCAGTCTTGTAGGTTGTCTGTTTACTCTGTTGACAGTTTGTTTTGCCGTGCAGAATTAGTTTAATTAGATTCCACTTGTCTTCTTTTGGTTTTGTTGCAATTGTTTTTGGAGACTTCATCACAAAATCTTTGCCAGGTCCTATCTTCAGAATGTTATTTCATTAGTTATCTTTCAGGGTTTTTATATGTTTAGGTTTTACATTTAAGTTTTTAATCCATCTTGAGTTGATTTTTGTATATGGCATAAGAAAGGGATCCAGTTTCAATACTGTGGATCTGGATAGATAGTTATCCCAGCATCATTTATTGAATAAAGTGTCCTTTCCTCATTGCTTTTTATTGTTGATTGTGTCAAAGATGAGATGGTTTTAGGAGTGCACCATTATTTCTGAGCTCTGTTTTCTGTTCCATTAGTCTGTTTGTCTCTTTTTGTACCAATATCATGCTGTTTTGGTTACTGCAGCCATGTAGTATAGTTTGAAGTAGGTTAATGTGATGTCTCCAAGTTTGTTCTTTTTTGCTTACAATTGCCTTGGTCATTTGAGCTCTTTTTTTACATTCTATGAATCTTAAAGTAGCTTTTTTCTAACTCTTTGAAGAGTTTCATTGGTAGTTTGATAGTAACATTGAATCTATAAATTGCTTTGAGTGGCATGGCCATTTTAACATTAGTAATTCTTCCTATTCATGGACATGGAATGTTTTGAGTTATCTCTGATTTCTTTGAGCAGCATTTTGTAATTCTGATTTAAAGGTCTTTCTCCTCTTTGGTTAGCTGTATTCCTAAGTATGCTCTTTTTTTGTGGCTATTGTGAATGAGATTATGTTCTTGTTTTGGCTTACAGTTTGGATGTTGTCTTTGTATAGGGATGCTACTGATTTTGTACATTGACTATGTATCCTGATCTTTGCTGATGTTGTTTATCAGGTCAAGGAGCTTTTGGTTCAAGACTATGGTGTTGTGTAGGTACAGGATGATGTGGAAATAGGGATAGCTGGACTTCCTCTCTTTCCATCTGGATGCCTTTTATTTCTTTCTCTTGCCTGATTACTCTAGCTAACTCTTCCAATATTATGTTGAATATAAGTGGTGAGGTAGAAACATCCTTTTCTTGCTCCAGTTTTCAGGGAGAATGTTTCCAGATTTTACCCAGTTAGTATGATGTTGGCAATGAGTTTTTTTATAGATAGCTCTTATGATTTTGAGGTATGTTTCTTTGATGCCTGGTTTGTTGAGGGTTTTTAACATGAAGGGATGTTGAATTTTACCAAAGCCTTTTCTGCATCTATTGAAGATTGTGTCATGTTTGGTTTTAGTTCTGTTTATGTGTGAATCACATTTATTGATTTGTGAAAGTTTAATGAACCTTGAACCCCAGGGATAAAGCCTATTTGATCACATTGGATAAGCTTTTTGATGTGCTGCTGGATTCAGTTTACTGGCATTTTGTTGAGGATTTTTGGATGCATGTTCCTCAAGGGTATTGGCCTGAAGTATTTTTTTGTTGTTGTTATGTCTCTGGAAGGTTCAGTATCAAGGTAGTGCTAGCTTCATAAAATGAGTTTGGGAGTCCCTCCTCCTGAAGTTGTTAGAATAGTTTCAGTAAGAATGGTACCAGCTCTTTGTTATACACTTGGTAGAATTTGTATGTGAATCTCTCTGTTCTTGGCCTTTTTCTGGTTTCTAGGCTTTTTATTACTGATATACTTTTGGAACTTCTTATTGGTCTGTTCAGGGATTCAATTTTTTCCTTGTGCAATCTTGGGAGGTTGCATTTTTCCAGTAATTGATTCATTTCTTCTAGGTTTTCTAGCCAGTGTGCCTAGAGGTATTCATAGTACTCTCTGAAGGGTTTTTTTTTTTTTTTTTTTTTTTTGGTGGGATCAATGGTAACATCCCCTTTGCCATTTCTGGTTGTGTTTATTTTGGGTCTTCTGTCATTTATTCTTTTAGTCTACATAGTGGTCTATCTTATTAATTTTTTCAAAGAACCTGCTTTTGGATTCATTGATCTCTTGTATGGGTTTTCACATCTCAATTTCCTTCAGTTCTGCTCTAAATTTGGTTACTTCTTGTCTTCTGCTAGCTTTGGAGTTGGTTTCCTCTTGTTTCTCTAGTTGCAGTGTTAGGTTGCTAATTTGAGATCTTTCTTTTGGTTGTGGGTGTTTAGTGTCATAAACTTCCCTCTTAACACTGCTTTGGCTGTGTCTCAGAAATTCTGGTATGTTGTATCTTTTTCTTATTAGTTTCAAATAACTTTTTGATTTCTGACTTAATTTCAGTATTTTCATAGAAGTCATTCAAGAGCAGGTTGTTTAATGTCTGTGTAATTGTATGACTATGAGTGATTTTCTTAGAATTGATTTCTATTTTTATTGCACTGTGGTACATGAGTGTGGTTGGTATGATTTCATTTTTTTAATTTGCTGAACATTTTTTATGCCTGAATATGTGGTCAATTTTAGAGTATGTGCCATGTGCAGTTTAGAAGAATATATATTCTATTTTGGGGTGGAGTTTTCTGTAGATGTCTGTTAGTATCATTAGGTCAAGTATCGAGTTAAAGTCCCAAATATCTTTTTTAGTTTTCTGCCTCAGTGATATAATACTGTCAGTGTGGTGTTGAATTCTCCTATTATTGTGTGGTTATCTAAGTCTTTTTGTAGGTCTCTAAGAACTTGTTTTATAAATCTGAGTTTTCCAGTGTTGGGTGCAGATATATTTAGAATAGTTAGGTCTTCTTGTTGAATTGAGCCTTTTACTCTTATGTAATGCCCTTCTTTGTCTTTTTTCATCTTTGTTGATTTAAAGTCTCTTCTGTCTGAAAACAGAATAGCAACTTCTGCTTTTTTTCTGTTTTCTCTTTGCTTGGTAGATTTTTCTCTGTCCGTTTACTTAGAGCCTATGGGTGTCATTGCATGTAAGATGGATCTCTTGAAGACAGCATGCTGTTGGGTTTTGCTTCTTTATTCAACCTGCCACACTGTGCCTTTTAATTGGGGGAATTTAGCCTATTTGCATTCAAGGTTAGTGTTGATATGTATGGATTTGATCCTGTCATCATATTGTTAGCTAGTTATTATGCAGACTTGTTTGTGTGATTGCTTTACAGTGTCACTGCTCTATGTATGTAAGTGGGCTTTTGTAGTTGCCAGTAACAGTCTTTCCTTTCCATATTTTGTATCCCCTTCAGGGCCTCTTGTAAGACAGGTCTCATGGCAAATAAATGCCCTTGGCATTAGCTTGTCTGAAAAGTATCTTATTTCTCCTTTGCTTATGAAGCTTAGTTTGGTTGGATGTAAAACTTTTTTTGTTGAAAGTTAAGAATGCTGAATATATGCCCCCAATCTCTTCTGGCTTGTAGGGTTTCTGCTGGTGGGTCTCCTGTTAGCCTGATGGGGTTCTCTTTGTAGGCAACCTGCTCCTTCTCTTGAGCTGCCTTTAATTGGAAGAATCTGATGACTATGTGTCTTGGGAATTATCTTCTCATGTAGTATTTCAGAGGTTGTCTGCACTTCCTGAATTTGAATGTTGCGCTCTCTAATCAGTGAGGAGAAATTTTCATGGATAATATCCTGAAATATGTTTTCCAATATGCTTGGTTTCTCTCCCTCTCTTTCAAGGAAGCCAATGTGTCATAGAATGGGTCTCTTTACATGATCCCATATTTCTCAGGTTTTTTTTCTTTCTTTCTTTCTTTTTTCTTTCCTTCCTTCCTTCCTTCCTTCCTTCCTTCCTTCCTTCCTTCCTTCCTTCCTTCCTTCCTTCCTTCCTTCCTTCCTTCCTTCCCTCCCTCCCTCCCTCCCTCCCTCCCTCCCTCCCTCCCTCCCTCCCTTCCTTCCTTCCTTCCTTCCTTCCTTCCTTCCTTCCTTCCTTCCTTTCCTTCCTTCCTTCCTCCCTCCCTTTTCTGGCTTTCTATCTATCTATCATCTATCTATCTATCTATCTATCTATCTATCTATCTATCTATCTATCTATCTATCTGTTTGACTTACTTCAGAGAGCCAGTTTTGACCTCTGAGATTCTTTCCTCTGCTTGGTCAATTCTGCTATTCATACTAGTTATTGCATTGTGAAATTCTTGCAGTGTGTGTTTTTTTTTTTTTTTTTTTTTTTGAGACAGTCTCGCTCTGTCGCCCAGGCTGGAGTGCAGTGGCGCAATCTCGGCTCACTGCAAGCTCCGCCTCCCGGGTTCACGCCATTCTCCTGCCTCAGCCTCCTGAGTAGCTGGGACTACAGGCGCCCGCCACCGCGCCCGGCTAATTTTTTGTATTTTTAGTAGAAACGGGGTTTCACCGTGGTCTCGATCTCCTGACCTTGTGATCCGCCCGCCTCGGCCTCCCAAAGTGCTGGGATTACAGGTGTGAGCCACCGCGCCCGGCATTGCAGTGTGTTTTTTTTAGTTCTACCAGATCAGGTTGGTTCTTTCTTATAATTGCAATTTCATGTATGAGCTCTTGCATCATTTTATTGTAATCCTTAGGTTCCTTTGATTGGGTTTTGACTTTCTCCTCAATGTTGATCATCTTTATTCCTATCTTTATTCTGAATTCTATTTCTGTCATTTCAGCCTGGTTAATAACTATCACTAGGGAACTAGTGGGGTTGTTTGAAGGTAAGAAGACACTCCAGGTTTTTGAGTTGCCAGAGTCCTTCTTGTGCTGGTGCTTTCTCGCCTTTGTGGGTTGATGTTCCTTCAATCCAAAGTTGCTGTCCTTTGGGTTCGTTTTCTTTCTTTCTTTTTAATTTTTTCCCTCTTTGATGTCCTTAGGGGTTTGATTAGAGTGTATGGTGAGTTCAGTCAACCAGCTTTATTTCTGGAAGATTTTAGGGGGCCAAGGATCAACTCAGGACTCCTGGGCTGTGTTTTCTAACTATGGGGTCCTGATATTGGGTTCCCAGATTTGTTCTCTGCCACCTCAAGCTTAGGAACCTGCTGCATCGGAAATGTTCCTGGACTGCTGGTCACAACACTCTGATGGGTGGTGCCAAGGAAGGTGCTTTGTTGTGTGGTGGCAGCAGGGTCCATGCCTGTTTGCTTGTGCCATCAGTAATGGCAGCATGGCAGGGTACGCTATCCTCAGTTATGGCAGGGCACTGGCAGGGACAGGGGTGCCAGCCTCTTTGTGGGTGTTCACAGCAGTCATGGTGGCAGCATGGTATGGGGACACGGCAGAGCCTACAAGCAACTTTATGTGTACATTCGCACCAGTGGTGTTGTCTGCAAGGAAGCAAGGTCCTGGTGGGCACGGGGCTAGCACCTTCTGTACTCACATTCACAGGAATAGCAGTGGCCATGCAAGGTGAGGAGTGTGGCCACTGGTTTCTGTGCATATATTCATGCCAGTGGTAGTGTCAGTGCCGAAGGGGTGGTGGAGGTATACTGGCAAGTGTGGAGGATAGAAGGCTTCATGCGTGAGAACATGTCATGGATGCTGGGTGCCAGGTAGGGATGCTTGTCTCCTTGTGGACCTTTGTCAATGGTGGTGTGGTGGGGGCAGGTGGGGTACACTCACACTGGTAGCAGTGGCATGATGGGGTGCAGGTGCACATATACACTGGTGGGGAAAGGGAGGTGAAGTCAGCCCCTGCACAGACACACTGGTAAGGTAATGTGGGGGTTTGCTTTGGTAAGTGCATGCTGGCAAAGCGGCATGGGGGATGTTGTAGTGGGTGCGAAAAGCCTGGCGCATGTTGGTGTGGACTGCTCTGCTGGAGCTCTCCAATGGTCAGGCACATTCCATCACACAGGAGTTACAGTGGTGGCCCCCAGGAGGCAGCACAGCTGGGCATCCCAGCCTGCATTGCAAACAGGTGCAGACCGACTGGGGCCCTCAGAAAGGCCAGAAGACATAGGTGCTCTTAGGTTGGACCAGCCCCATCTCATGGGTGAAATTACCCTACACTGTTCAGGTCTGATAGTTCTAGTAACACTAAAATCTTTTAGGGGATCAAAATGAGCCTTGTAGGATGGGCGTCCCTGTCCATGCTCCTCTACAGATGCTCCTGCACCAAACCTGGTGCTCCACAGTGGCTGAATTCTGACACTACCCCCTCTCTAAACAGCTCTCCCTGACAATTCAAGTATCCTTGGGAGTCATGGTGCCAAGATTCCACAGTCCAAGGTGACAGTGGGTTGCTCTTTGCCTGCTCAACTCACCCCTTCTCCAGGACTTGTTGGGGTCTAGGAATGAGTCCTTGCGCTCAGTAGCCCATGTAGGGTTCCCTGCTTCCTCCCTATCCCTAGGCCAGCATGTGTGTCTTCTTTCCATCCACTGTCAATGCCTTCCTTCTAAAGATCTTTTTGGTGTGTGCCAGTCTTCCCAACATCCACATTTTTCATTTTATAAATTTCTTACCAAAGTATTACATTCATACAGAGAAGTACATAAATTAGATGCCTAAATAAATCTTAGTAAGATGAATACATCTAAGATTCATCTAAGATGATTAAGAGATAGAACATTATCAGTTCCCAAATGTCCCTCATGCATCTTTTCAGTAACAACTTCTGTTCCTAAATACTGTCCTGAATTTGAACATAGTATATAAATTTTGCATTTTGTGAAATATTATGTGAGTATAATCACATAGCAGGTAGTCGTCAATGCCTGACTTCTTTCATTCTAACTTACGTTCCTGAGATTTACTCACGGTGTGGGTGTAGTTTTAAGTCATTCATTTTCATTGTTGCTTAGTGTTCCACTACATAAATACCTCACAATATTTTAATAATTCAACTAGTGTTGGACATTTGAATTGTTTCCATCTGGAGCTATTAAAATAGTTCTGTTATCAATCATTTTGTACATTTTTTGGGCGCATTTTTTTGTGTTTTATATTTAGGAGTATAATTATTGGGATATATGTTAAACAAACATTTCACCTTTGTAGATACTACCTAACAATTTTCCAAAGTAGTTGTACCAATTTACATTTTTACCACTGTTGTATGAGAGTTCAAGTTGCTCCATATTCTAGCAAAATTTTAAATTGCCTTTCATTTTTACTGTAACTATTCTGGTGAATGTATAATGATATCACACTTCTGTTTTAATGCAGTGTTGCTTTTTCTTAATGACTAATAAAGTGCAATTTTAAACTACGTTATTTAAAAATAATGCATTACTTAGAGCTACTTATTATAATTTATTAGTATGTTCCAGTGATTTTTCTGGGGAATCATACCTTCTTGCTTTCCATTTCTTTTACTTTGTTTTTTCCTTCACCACGAACTTCATTATTTAATAAGTCTTTTAGAGATTTTTTTATGTAATCATTTCTAGTTTTTGTACCTGAAAATATATTATTTACATTTGATTTATGTTTTAACTACTTTAGAGTTTTATATTTCCAGTACAATAACAATAGTATTCCAGAGCTTTGTGGCATTTGTGGATGGTACTTAAGATGATAACGATGATGATAATGATGAAGATCACAAAGCGGAGGTATTTATTTTTGTTGAGTTCAGTGTCCACTACCCTACTTAATCACTTGTGTCATGCCCCACCAATGACTGATTCTGAGAAATTTCGCATGATTGTCTCTACTTTGTCTATCACATTTGTCTTATTTATCCTTTTCTTTCCTTCTGGAAATCATACTCAATTTATACGGAGACTCTAATTCTACACTCCTTGTTTTTAATGCATTTATGTCTTTTATCCATTGAATGTTTTTATTCTTTTTTTCATGAGAACTTCTCCAGTATTCCAGACTATTTGGTGGACTCATTGATATCTCTATTACAGTATCTAATGTATTTAAATCTAGACTTCTTACTCTCTTCCCCCAGTTCTCATGTAGTTTTCTCTAAATCACTAAATGGCAAATATAATACTATATAGTTTCAAGTCAAAACCTTGGAATCATTTTGAGTCTTTTCATTTTCTCAGGTTCAACACATTAGGAAAAACTATCAAGTATATATTCAGTATCTAAATACTTCTTGGTCCTATCACCACTTCTGGAATTTTTTGTCTGCATAATTACATTAAATTTCTAACAAGTATCCTTGATGTCATATGAAATATTCCCCTTTCCCTCTGCTAATATTCCTTACTTTGAAATGTACTGTGCACGATTTTAATATAGCCACTCTAGCTTTTTTTGGATTCATGTTTGCATGGTATTCCCTTTTCCATCCTTTTACTTCTTACCTACCTGTGTCTTCAAAGTGTGCTTCTTGTAGATGGAATAATGCTGGATGTTCTTTTTTTTTTTTTTTTTTTTTCTGGGACGGAGTCTCGCTCTGTCACCCAGGCTGGAGTGCACTGGTGTGATCTCAGCTCACTGCAACTTCTGCCTCCTGGGTTAAAGTGATTCTCCTGCCTCAGCCTCCTGAGCAGCTGGCACTACAGGCACACACCACCACACCTAGCTAATTTTTTTGTATTTTTAGTAGTGACAGTGTTTCGTCATATTGGCCAAGATAGTCTCAATCTCCTGACCTCATGATCCGCCTGCCTTAACCTCTCAAAGTGCTGGGATTACAGGCGTGAGCCACCACGCCCAGCCTAATTTCTACCTTCTAATTGGAGTGTTTTGGCCCTCTAAATTAAATTAGATTATTGATATAGTAGAGTTTAAGTCTACTGTCTGGTTACTTTTCCTCTGGTTCTCTTAAAGGCTATTTCTTTTTACTTTTTATTTTCTCTTTTGGATTTGAATGTTTTTCCTTTTCACTTCCAGAATTGGTTTACTAGATCAGGCTTTTATTTTTGTTCTTGTTGTTTGCTTACTTTTTTCTAGAAGGTGCTCTGGAGTTTATATTGTGAATCATTAGTCATTTGAATAATATATGATTTTACATATAATATTAAAAACCTTACAATGTTAGAAAATTATTTTCCCTTCTCATCCATTGTGCTATTGTTGTTATGGTTTTACTTCTGCCTAAATATCTTAAAATAGATTTTTTTATTATTGCTTTAAATAGAAAAAAAGTATTTTATATGTATTCATCTATATTTACCACTTCTTGTGCTCTTTATTAATGTGTATTAATCCAATTTATGAATGGGTATATTCCTTCTTCATTTAAATTCCTATGGTATTGCTATGAAACATTTTAAAGTTAACTATTCTATGTATTTTTCCAAGGTAACAATTGTCCTTTCCTTTATTTTGTGACAGCTTTCTCAGAGTAGACTTTAAATAATTAATCTGTTATACAGTTTCATATTTCTTATTTATATAATTCAATTGTTTATATTTTGGATATTTGTCTATCTTGTATATAACTAAGCTTTTTCCCTGTTATGTTTTCTCGTCTCTCTTTTGCATCTAACTTTATTTTGATTTCTTTTGCTGTTATTATATTTTTCTTCTCAGTGTTCCTAATTATTTGAGTTGAATTGAATCTCCTTTGCCTATCTTGAAATTTAATCTTAACTACCGAGGTGATTCCTTACTTTTTAAAAAATTTTTCTTTACTTGGTTAATTGAACCCTTTTTTCTTGTCTTCCTGTTTACTATTCACTTATGCAATGAGTAAAATTTTCATTTTGTGATGTGTCTTAATGTCATTCAGTGCTTATTTAAGGATATTTAATTATGTCAATGGTTTGTATTTTTCTCTACTCTATTGAGGGTTCGAGGGAAACTTTTTTTTATCACCTGCAATGTTTTGATTATCAACTATTTTCTTCTTTAGCATTTTATAGTATTGCCTATTCTTACTGTTTTTATTATTTTGAAATGTCTAATATTTTTCCGAAAAACAGTTATAAGTATTTATATGGAAGCAATATTAAGAAATTTGGGTAGCTTTTTAGGTTTCTTAAATCAATTTTATGGTTTTCTTTTGGTACAAGTAGCCCTGTTTCTTTAGTGAATTGCACATTTTTATGAGAAAGGGAATATTGTGTTTTCTAATTTTGAGATATTTTTTCACTTATGTAGGACTTTTAAATGACCTCCCTTTACTTTGTTTTCCTCTTCATCACTGAGACACTGAGTGCTGTCTCTCCCTTCAAACAAGTGTCTCTCACTCCTAGAGGCATAGTCTTCTTTTGACTTCACTTCTTCCTTTAAAAAATATATATATATCTTTAGGTGGTCATTATGAAAAAAAACTGTGTTAAGTATAGTGGTTTAAATTATAATGGATAATACTCAATGACCTTTTCAAAGGCTTTCTTAAAAGGCTAAGTAAATTTTATGCTTAATTTTATCTGATAGGTATTCTGTAAAACAAAAAACAATCAGTATGACATGGTTCCTTAATGTTTCTAATACTTGTTAGATATACCAGTTTTATTCAAAAAGATAAATGTTATTAATATTTTGAGTTTCTTTTGAGTTTCTTGAATCATTTGTAAGACCCAGAAACACACTTTTAATCAATCTGCTCACTGTCCTTGTAGTTAATTCTGTTCATATTCTGTTCTCACAGATTGTATTAGTTTCTATTGCTGCCATAATAAATTTTCACAAGCTTAGCCATTTAAAATAACACAAATGTAATATCTCACTGTTTGGTAGGCACCAGGTTGGATCAACTTGTTTCTCTATTCTCAGTTTCACAAGGCCAAAATCATACTGTTGTTCAGCTTGGCTGTTGTCAGGAGGATCTGAGAAGAATCAGTTGGTAGAGGCTACTTCTTTGAGCTTGTAGTACCGAGTTTTTCCTTCCTTTGCTGGCTATCATCTGAGGACTGTGTTAGTTTCTTGAGGCCTATTTTTGGTCATTCAGCCTGGGTCCCCTATCTCAGGGCAGCAATCATGCATCAAATCCTTCTCATGTTTGTTTGGAACTTTGTGATATCTGCTGCTATGTCTCCTGCTTTCAGCTGGAGAAAGTTCTCTGCTTTTAAGGGCTCATGTCATTAGCTCATGTGGTTCACTTGGATAAACCAGAGTACTCTCCCCATAAGTACACCTGTATCTGCAAATCCCTTTTGCCATGCAGCATAACATTCACAGGTTCCAAAAGATATGTTTGGTTAACCTCATAAATAATTCAATTTCAGGTTGCCCATTTAGAGAAACCTCTCCCCAATTTCATTGCTAAATTTCTTGAAATACTTTTTTCATAGTTTAAAAAATTAATTTAGCTTGTCTCTCTTTTTTCATTTATGAGCAGTGTATTTGAAAATTTAGCTTCAGTAATTGTTTAATTCCTTCTTTGTATATGAAAAATGTGTTTGTTCAATGATTTTACTATCTCATGTAATTGTCTCATCAAATTCTTTTTTTTACCTACCATGTTTTATTTTACACCTAATCACCTCTAATCACACTCTATATTTGTATATTGTGTTATAGTCCACAGTTGCTTAAAATATACAACCTAATTTAATCCTTGTGATGTAAATAGCTATGCCCTTTCCTGCTAAACAATATTGGAAATTCAGAGAACTTCAGTCTTACCTTAAATCACATGATTTAAAAAAAATATAGCTGAAGCTTAAACCCATGTTTCCTTATGTGACATTCTTTCCTCTTTACATTAATTTGTACTGACCATGAATGTTTCAAGTCTTTGTTCACTTAAGCTGTATTTCTATTTTTTTAAAAAACCTTTTCTGTGCATGTCATATTTTATGAAAACTCTGATATCCTGTATATATTAATATTTTACTAAAATTTCAAATGGTTTATGTAATTTATGTTATTTAATGAATGTGCCCATATTTTATCAGCACTCTCTTTTCTAAAATTAAGTATGTGGGATGCAGATGCAGTTATTTGCATTCCTAATATGATGCACATTAGTCAAAATGAAATATTATAATTTCCACACATTGAACAATGGAGTTTTGTATCAAGTTGGTTTATTAGCTATTTATTGACTACCTATTTTTGTTAGGTCTTATGCTAAAAGCTAGGAGTATCAAAGATGAGAAAAACATGATCACTGCCTTCAAATATTATCTTTCAAGAAACAGGTCATCAGAATTCTACCCACATTTGGCCGGGCACGGTGGCTCAAGCCTGTAATCCCAGCACTTTGGGAGGCCGAGACGGGCGGATCACGAGGTCAGGAGATCGAGACCATCCTGGCTAACACGGTGAAACCCCGTCTCTACTAAAAAATACAAAAAATTAGCCGGGCGCGGTGGTGGGCGCCTGTAGTCCCAGCTACTCGGGAGGCTGAGGCAGGAGAATGGCGTGAACCCGGGAGGCGGAGCTTGCAGTGAGCTGAGATCCGGCCACTGCACTCCAGCCCGGGCGACAGAGCGAGACTCTGTCTCAAAAAAAAAAAAAAAAAAAAAAAAAAAAAAGAATTCTACCCACATTTTTCCAATAGTAGAAAAAAAAAGAACAACTAGCATTTTATCCTGTTAGAGGGTCTCAATAGGAAACGAAATTCAATCAAGATGTTATAACAAAAATACTGACATCAATTTTCCTTGTAAAATCTTGATGCAAAAACCATAAGCAAAATACAGCATAATAAAATTAAACCAAGTTTGATATATCATGATGCTGTAAAGATAATAATAAGAATACAAGGTTGCTTTACAACAAATGCAATCTATAGAAACAAAAATATATTTTACACATGATTTTCTCTCCTTCCACTTCCCGGTAACAATTTTCTCATTTCCTTTGAACTCTATCAGCAGCATCCTCAAGTCCAGATTTCTACAATCTGTTCAAGGCAGTTTAGACATACTCAATCATGCCCCAGGACTTTATATCTGCCACCACCTTCTGCATGGTTCCAAAGCCACACCTGTATTTTAAGTATTAAGGTAGCAATCTCACTTTTTGGTATCATAGTTTTCTGTTGCTGCCTAATAAATTACTGAAACTGTAATACTTGAAAACACTACACAGTTATTATTTCACTGATTGAGAGAGTCTACTGTCAATACCAAGCACAGCTGAATCCTCTGCTCACAGGTCTTCAACTGAAGGCCACGCTTTCCCATTATGGTCACATTTTTCTCTAACCAGCAATGAATTTCTAGTGAGTCAGCCAGTGAAACAAAGACTGTCACAAGGTCACAGATTCATGGGAGTGATCTTTTCTCATCACTACTATATTCTTTTGGTTAAAAGCATGTCACAGTTTTTACCATACTAAAGAGAAGAGAGTTTCACAATTACTAGGATACAGGAATCATTTGGGATCATTTTATGGCATGACTGCCACACCTTCAAAATCCAATTTTCTGAGATTTTCAAACTTGAATGGGTGTGTTGAATTTTGTCAAAGGCTTAGTGTATACATTAACTGTATCTATCTTATAATTTTTCTTATCATTAAGGTGGTAAAAAATATAACTTCCTGACATGCAACAAACTTACCATCTTAAGATAAACCTGACTTGATCAAGATGTGTTACATATTTATAGAATTTAGGATTTTATCTGAAATTTTCATTGAGGCTTTTTGAACTACATCCTTCAGAATTATTTTTCTTATAATATCTTTCAGGACATTAATAACACATTTATACTTGCATTGTAAAATTAAGTCGGGATATATTCCTTTTTTCTGTATTTTAAAAATTGTGTAGGGTTGACATTGATTCTGCTTTTAATTATTATTACAATTGACTACTGAAGTTAATAATTAAAATATTTTCAACTTATGATAGGTTTATTCAGACATAACTTAATCTATCCAGGAGCATCTGTAATTTGTTTAAATTTGTTTTACATTTTCTACATAGTTACTAATTTTTGCATCTGTTGATCGATTAGTTATTGAGGAAGGACTGGTAAAATCTTCAATATTATTATACATTTTTATTCAGTTCTGTCAATTTGTGTTTTCTGAACTTTGATGTTGTTTTAATAGATGTCACATCTTCCTATTACACTGATCTTCCTATTATTATATAATGTTCATCTTTATCTCTTATGATACAATTTGCTCTGAAATTTACTGTTTCTGATAGGCTTTGGCTCTGTGTTCCCCATGAAATCTCATTTGCAATTGTAATCCCCATAATCCCTATATGTGGAGGGCGGGACCCGGTAGGTGATTGGATCATGGGGGCAGTTCCGCTATGCTGTTCTCCTGATAGTTAATGAATTCTCACGAGATCTGATGGTTCGATATTTTTGACAGCTGCTCTTTCATACGCTCTCGCTTACCTGCCACTATGTAAGACGTGGCTGATTTCCCTTCCACCGTGATTGTAAGTTTCCAGAGGCCTCCCAGCCGTGCAGAACTGTGAGTCAATTAAACCTTTCTTTAAAAATTAGTCAGTTTCAGGCAGTTTTTTTATAGCAGTGTGAGAGCAGACTAATATAGTCTCTAATATTAAAATAGGAACACCAGATTTTTTTATGCTTGCAAGTTGCTAGACACTTCTTTTTCTACTCAATTATTTTCAACGTGTGTGTGTTTTTATTTAACCTTCATATTGTAAATGCAACATATAATTTATGTTGTGTTTGCTAAATAAATATTTATTCCATTTTAGAGTTAAGTTTTAGATTTTGCTAGATTTAACTCTACCATCTTGCTAATAGTTTTCAATTTTCCATTCTGTTTTGTTTCTTTGTTCTTTCTTTTCTGCCTTTTTGGGGGCTTATCAAAAGTTCTAGAGTCCCATTTTGTTTCCTGTATAACCTCCTTAGCTGCCACCTCGTTTTATATCATTTTTAGTTGCTTTAGGGCTCATAATATGTCTGCTTATCTTCTCAGAGACTGTTTTGACCAGTTTGTCAAACTTCACACCTCGCACCTGACATTTCACTCTTCTCTCTCCTCAAATTAATATTTCTCACTTCGAGTTTCCATTTCCTGCTTCTCACTTTCAAGGTTACCAATATATTAGTATATTATATTCTCTCATTCTATTTTCAGGCTCCACATCTTTTGTGTGACTGTCATATATTTTTAAGTTTCATATATATCTTGAATACCATTCTTACTGAATAATTATTTTTGCTTTAAGTAGTTGATTTTGTTTCAAGAAAATTATAAGTCTAAAGAAGTGTATTTTGTTGTAATTACTTATTTATTATTTTTGATGTTCTTCATTCTTTCCTGTAGAAGTGATTTTCCATCTGGTATCATTTGTCTTCAACCTCAAGGGGACCAATTCAGATTAATTTTAGTGTACTACTTGAGCTTGCAATGAATAATCTGTTTATGTTATTTGAATATTTATTTAGAGTGTCACTTTTAAAAGGTGTTTGCCCTGATACATAATATTGAGATTATAGATTTTCTTTTTTATTTCAGCTGTTCAAGATTTTATTACATTGTCTTATCGTGGAAAGTCAACTCTTGTTTCCTTTATCTATGACTGCTTAAATATTTTTTATTCATATTTGGTGTCCAGTTGTATGACTCCAATGTGCCTAAGTTTGATTATTTCTATGTATTTATCCTGCTTGGACAAGCAAATCAGTAATATTCACCAAATTTTGGAGGTGTTGGGCCACTACATCTTGAAAGAATTTTCTAACTTTATTTTAATATGGCACTCCAATAACATTTAGGACAATTTGATATTGTCTCATAAGTTACTGAAGCACTGTTAATTTGCATTTTCCTCCTTTCTTTTCTTCAATTTTGATAATTGATATGTCTCCTAGTTGTTTGATTTTCTTTTGCCATTTCCATCTGTTAATAAGCCTGTTCCATGAATTTTATTACTAATATACTACCTTTCAGTTCCCTAATTTTCTATTATTTTTGAATAATTTTCATTAGTTGCAGAAATTCTCTATCTTTTCACTCATGAACAATTTAGTTTTGTTTATTTTACCATGTTTTATATAATTATTGAAATATGCATACAGTATACACTTAAGTCAGTCTTCTCTCATCTGGTTCATCTTAGGATCAAGGTCTATTTCCTGTTTTAAATTTTCTCAATTACAAATCATAGTTTTATGCTTCTTCATAAGTCTAATTTTTGATGGAATGTTTGATATTTTGGATAATATATTGTAGAGACACCGTGTTTTCTTAATTTTCTTGTAAATCATTTTAATTCTGAGTATAGCAGGCAGTTCAGATACTGGATTATCAGTTTGAACTTGTGTAATTTTGTTTCTTTACTTGTTTTCCAAGGTCCTTTACCTTTATTGGACTCAACTCCTTCTGAATTTTGTCAGAGTTTAGTTTTAGTCCTTGGTAAAGCAAGTGTGGCATATATGATTTCTGCATTCTCAGCTCAGTTAGGTAATTGTGCTCTGCTTGGATTCCATTTCTCTGTGTCACAATCTGCAAATTGTCTCCAGTCATGGAATTTTGATTGTAGGGATAACCTCATTTTCATTAGTGTCTATTCTTTCAGGAATCACAGTTTCACACTGCCTATTGTCCATTTTTGGAAAACTCTAATTTTATTACACATTTTGGGCAATATTATGATTGTTTATGTTGGATATACTAGTTTTTTTCTTCCTAGCTAAAGCAGAATCAGTTCATCTTTTATAACTAATATTTATGACTCAATAAATCAATTCTTACTGTTTTCAGCAATTATGATTTATTGTCAACATTATCATTGATACAAATACATTTGTAAAATTAGGCAAAAATTATTATATTAATAATCACTATTATTATCACTTTTATGCCACAGCATATCAGGAATCACAGTAAAATAGAAAATATTTTTCAGAATCCTGGTAAAGTCTGTGTTTATTCTAAGGACTGATATCTACTCCTTTGACCTACTTCTTAAAGTGATCCCAAACCTTAGAGCAGACAGAGTAAGTTAGGTTAAATGGCATTTAATTCATAGTGTCTTCTAGAGTGCTGTGTTGAGGGGCTCACTGAGGAAATATCCAGTATTATGAGAAGAGTTCATAACTCATGAGCAATGTGGGCCCAAAGGAGAATGTTGGTACACTGCATGTTTTTGTAATTATTGCATTGTTCATTTACATAAATTATGAAAAGAAAAATTCTCAATCATGCAAAAAATATTTTAGATATATTTTTAGCAGGATACTATATACCACTTTATTACTGGATATTTCAAACCAATTGTAGGGTAGATAATTCTGCTCAGAATTATAAAGATCAACAATAAAAGACTGAAAGAATGATCACTCTTAGGAATAAAACAGCATATCAAGCAACATTAAATGCAAGGTTATACCAGGGGTTTTTGGTTCTGACTAACGACTTGTCACTGTGCAACAAAGCCTATGCACATTGCCAGAATCTCTTTGTACATCTTTTGAGTGAATCCTGGTAAGGTGAATTTATGTTGCCACTTACCAACTGGTTGATATATAGACTATTGGGAATATGTTCAACTCCCAGGAGCTTGATGAAATGACTCAGGGAGTAGAAAATACTAAATAGTTTCACAAGCTGCTTATCATACTTGTTTGACCATTGGAGCCAGTTTACCAATAAATCTAGCAATGTACAATAAGAATATCCTGCATTTGTACAGCTCTATGTCATTTAAAATGCATTATTACATACTAACATATTTTAGTTTATATTGACCCTTAAAGTAAATTGGCCAAGATTTATTATTCTCCATTTAGAACTCAGAAGTTAAGTGATTTATACCAGGTCTCATAGCTGGTATAGTTCATAGCTGAGATTTCAGAGTCAAAATGCAATGGTCTTTCCTTTCTATGTGACTACTTCTTTAATGTAGCAAATATTTCCTGGGATTGACACAGGAAAGAATTTCTCTGCTGCTGTGGTTTATTTACTATTGACCTTTAATTTAGCAGATAAGTGCTTCCAGTTCTTTCTGTGTATTCAGATGTCTACTTGAATGACACACTCATGGTCCTACTTTGGTATATTACAAGGAATGTTGACTGCCTTGTGTTTATTGAAGCAATCTCTGAAAAGTGCTCTGGCTAACAAGTTCAACATAAATACAAAATATTATTAGTATTATTATTGTGTAAATATTAAATATTTAATATCCCTTTTAAACATTCTTTCTCCCTCATGAAGCAACTATTACTTATAGCCTGTGTGATATTTAAATAGCAGCTATTTTCCTTGGCTTTGTATTGCAGGGAACAATCCTGTCCATTGAAATAATTGTGGTATGTTAGAAAATATAATTCTGGTTTTAGGATTAGAAAAAAAGGTATTCCACAATTTCTTGTACAATAGTTGGAACTCTGTGATGATGTGATCTGAAGGTAGGTTTAATACATACTGTTTTCATTACTTAAATAAAAGAACCTAAAGTTGTAAATAGATTAATGACATATGTTTATCTCACTTAAAAAGACAAGCTTCCCTTACATGCACATACTTCAGAGTACTTAGAAGCTAAAATATAAAACTTTTCTTTATTAACTAAATTAAATTACCAAGATTGCAATTAGAAGCATTTTGTTATTGCAATTATTTTGTAAATTGTAATTGATAAATGTTGCAGGAAGTCAGGGACCCCGAACAGAGGGACCGACTGAAGCCATGGCAGAAGAACATAAATTGTGAAGATTTCATGGACATTTATTAATTCCCCAAATTAATACTGTTATAATTTCTCATGCCTGTCTTTACTGCAGTCTCTGCACATAAATTGTGAATATTTCATGGACACTTATCATTTCCCCAGTCAATTCTCTTATGATTTCCTGCCTGTCTTTACTTTAATCTCTTAATCCAGTTATCTTCGTAAGCTGAGGATGAATGTCACGTCAGGACCCTGTGATGATTGCGTTAACTCCACAAATTGTTTGTGGAACATGTGTATTTGAACAATGAAATCTGGGCACCTTAAGAACAGGGTAACAGCGATGTTCAGAGAACAAGGGAGATAACCTTAAAGTCTGGCTGCTGTGGGCCGGGCGGAACAGAGCCATATTTCTCTTCTTTCAAAAGCAAATAGGAGAATTATCACTGAGTTCTTTTTCTCAGCAAGGAATAGCCCTGAGAAAGAGAATGTGTTCCTAAGGGGAGGCCTCTGAAATCGCCACTTTGGGAATGTCTGTCTTTTACGGTTGCAGATAAG
This sequence comes from Macaca nemestrina, assembly GCF_043159975.1. Lineage (NCBI taxonomy): Eukaryota > Metazoa > Chordata > Mammalia > Primates > Cercopithecidae > Macaca > Macaca nemestrina. Next base: position 39,125,101 of record NC_092128.1, read on the forward strand.
GGATGAAATAAGCCCCGGTCTCCTGTAGTGCTTCCAGGCCTATTAGGGTGAGGAAATTCTCACCTAATAAGTTTTGGTCAGACCAGTTGTCTGCTCTCAAACTCTGTCTCCTGAGAAGATGTTATCAATGACAATGTGTGCCCAAAACTTCATTAGCAATTTTAATTTTACCCCAGTCCTGTGATCTCACCCTGCCTCCATTTGCCTTATGATATTTTATTACCTCGTGAAGCATGTGAACTCTGTGACCCACACCCTATTCATACACTCCGTCCCCGTTGAAAATCACTAATAAAAACTTGCTAGTTTTGCGGCTTGGGGGCATCATGGAACCTGTCAACATGTGATGTCTCCCCCAGACACCCAGCTTTAAAATTTCTGTCTTTTGTACTCTACTCTGTCCCTTTATTTCTCAGACCAGCCAACACTTAGGGAAAATAGAAAAGGACCCACGTGAAATATTGGGGGCTGAATTTCCCCTGATAGATAAAATTGAACTTTCTTTTAAAATATTATAGAGCAGATCTACTAATTTGTTTTCTTTTGTTATTAAATATCTATAATATCTCCCTTAGAATTCATAGCATAGTTTAACTATCAACACTAATATAGTCAATTATTTGAGTGGAGGGAAGTAGAAAGTTTTGGGGGCATTCATATTTTTGTTAAAATCTCAGCTTTGCCACTGTCTACCATCTTAACCTGAAGCAAGTGATTTAATATCTCTGAACCTGTTTCATGATTTCCATTAAATAAAAAATGATATTTGCATTTAAGAGTTTCAATTGTGTATGAAAATATACAATGTATGTAAAGTGCCTCTCATAAAATAAGCAGAACTATAGATATTATAATGTCTGGTACTGCTGACTAGTTGTATGACCTTTGAGAAACCAGAAATAAGATTATGTTTTCTGTTTCGACTTCCTAACTATTCAATAAAACTTGAAATGCCACCTGCCTCTTTTCTGCCTTGAAAGAATGAAAAAATGCAGACAATAGTTGCTGGTTTGATGCCCAAACCATTTTCTTAATTTGTCAGGGAGTTTACAATCACAATATGAAAAAATGAAAAATTATTTTTAACTCTTTGAAAGTATGGTGCTCTAATACAATGAATATATCACTATACCCCATTCTCCTTACCTTTTAACTGCAAGTAGATTTTAATCATGCAAACCATGCTCTGGAGGATGTATATAATGCATATTTATAGCACATATCCATACACACGGACACATTCTGTATGTTATTTTCCTTGAATTTTCAAAGCAGATAATATTCATGGGAAATTTGGTGAATGCAAGCATTATCATAATTATTTAAAATAATAATAATAATTTTTTGAGATGGAGTCTCGCTCTGTCACTCAGGCTGGAGTGCAGTGGCGCAATCTCAGTTCACTGCAACCTTGACCTCCTGGGTTCAAGCATTTCTCCTGCCACAGCCTCCCGAGTAACTGGGACTACAGTTGCAAGCCCCCATGTCAGGCTAAGTTTTGTATTTGTAGCAGAGAAGGGTTTCACTGTCTGGGCCAGGGAGGTCTTGAACTCCTGACCTCGAGTGACCCACTCACTTCAGCCTGCCAAAGTGTGATTATAGGTGTGAGCCACTGTGTCCAGCCTGCAAACATTATTTTTATATCTGCTATTAAAAAAAATTATGCTAGCTAAAAATTAACAAAGAGCAAGGAAAATGCCTAGAATCTCTGATATAATAAATATTTCATGTAAGTGTATGTTGTCTCATATTTCCAAGCAGTATTGTGTTATCCAGGAGATAGAAAGAAAAAAAAAGTTCCAGTGCAGGCTTGAGGCATGAATACCTTTTTTATCACATAAATGGGAAATTCATGTGTTTAACATAACCTATTCTTACTCTAGGTGAGGAGCAATTTGAACTCAGTTTTTCTTTAGATGTTTAAACTTTTTTCGTATATGACAGATTATTTTAAGAGAGGCTAATGAGATGCAGTGATTGTAGTTATTTTCCTTTTAAAATCACTTCTTTAGGAAACATTTGCAGCTACTTGTCCATATTTTAAACATTTCAATATTATAATTTCGGACATGAGTTGAAAAGAAAGTATTGATGTACTATCTTTAATTCAATTATAATTCCTTATATGAATACATTTTTTATAGCTCTCAATCTTGGCAACCAAATAATTCTCATTTTTATCCTATATGTGACCATTAATTGTATGCTTATATTCAATGTTTATTTAATTTTTATTATTTGAAAAATGCATGTAAATATGTATTTCTACAATATACTTCATATTTGTGCTCTAAGACTTTGAAAGCTATTCAATGTAAGTAATTTTTTATTCATTTATCACTTAATATTTATTTTGATTTATTTAACTCTTATGAAATATTTGTGATTATAAAATGATAACAGATTATTGTATATATCCTGATAATATATACATGTTGTGGGAAGTCAGGGACCCTGAACAGAGGGACCGGCTGGAGCCACAGGAGAGGAACATAAATTGTGAAGATTTCATGGACATTTATCAGTTCCTAAATAATACTTTCATAATTTCTTATGCCTGTCTTTAATCTCTTAATATTGTTATCTTCGTAAGCTGAGGATGTATGTCACCTCAGGACCACTGTTATAATTGTGTTAACTGTACAAATTGATTGTAAAACATGTGTGTTTGAACAATATGAAATCAGTGCACCTTGAAAAAGAACAGACTAACAGCGATTTTTAGGAAACAAGGGAAGACAACCATAACGTCTGACCACCTGCAGGGTCAGGCAAAAAAAGCCATATTTTTCTTCTTGCAGAGAGCCTATAAATGGATGTGCAAGTAGGAGAGATATCGCTAAATCCTTTTTCTAGCAAGGAATATTAGTGTTAATACCCTGGGAAAGGAATGCATTCCTGGGGAGAGGTCTATAAACGGCCCCTCTGGGAATGTCTGTCTTATGCAGTTGAGATAAGGACTGAGATATGCCCTGGTCTCCTGTAGTACCCTCAGGCTTACTAGGGTGGGGAAAAACTCTGCCCTGGTAAATGTGTGGTCAGATGGGTTCTCTGCTCCTGAACTCTGTTTTCTATTATTTAAGATGTTTATCAAGACAATACGTGCACCACTGAACATAGACCCTTATCAGTAGTTCCGCTTTTGCCCTTTCCCTTGTGATCTTTGTTGGACCCTTATCAGTAGTTCTGTTTTTGCCCTTTGTCCTGTTCCCTCAGCAGCATGTGATCTTTTTTAGACCCTTACCAGTAGTTGTGCTTTTTGCCCTTTGAAGCATGTGATGTTTGTACCTATTCCCTGTTCTTACACCGCCTCCCCTTTTGAAACCCTTAAAAAAAACTTGCTGGTCTGAGAGTCAGGTAGGCATTACTGTCCTACCGATATGTGATATCACCCCCAGTGGCCCAGCTTTAAAATTCCTCTGTTTGTACTGTCTCTCTTTATTTCTCAGCCGGCCAATGCTTATGGAAAATAGAAAGAACCTACGTTGAAATATTGGGAGTGGGTTCCCCCAACATATACATTTACAAGAAAGATATAAAAACATTTATGAAACTTGACATTCTATACATGTAAAAGTCACTTTAGTATTTTTCTTCAAAATATTGTAATTATTGAAATAATATGTGTATTAGTCCATTCTCACACTGCTGTAAAGACAAAACCTGAGACTTGGTAATTTATTAAGAAAACAGGTTTAATTGGCTCATGGATGTGTGGGCTCTACAGGCTTGTTTCCAGGGAGACCTCAGGAAACTCACAATCATGGCAGAAGGCCAAGGGAAGCAGGCATGATCTTCACATGGCCGGCAGAAGAGAGAGAGAGAGCAAAGTGAGGAGTACTACACACTTTCAACCAACCAGATCTCATAAGAACTTTAACATAAGACAGCACTAGGGGGATGATGCTAAACCATTAAAAACCAGTTCCACGATTTAATCACCTTCTACCAGGCCCCTTCTTCAATACTGGAAATTTCAATTCAATATGAGATTTGGGTGGGAACACAGAGCCAAACTGTATCAATATGCCATTTATTAAAAGAGAAAAATAGGCCAGGCATGGTGACTCACACTTGTAATCCCAGCACTTTTGGAGGCCAAGGTGGGCAGATCATGAGGTCAGGAGATCGAGATCATCCTGGCTAACATGGTGAAACCCCATCTCTACTAAAAATACAAAAAATTAGCCTGGTGTGGTGGTGGGCGCCTGTAGTCCCAGCTGCTAGGGAGGCTGAGGCAGGAGAATGGTGTGGCGGAGGCAGACAGAGTCACCTGGGCAACAGAGTGAGGCTCTGTCTCAAAAAAATAAATAAATAAAGAGAAAAATATATATTAAAAATGTAAATCCTCTCATAGTTTCCTGCCTCAATATGACCTTCTTCTTCAAAAGAGCCTCTCTGTATGTGTATATATATATGTGTGCATATACAATTTTTTTTTTTTTTTTTGAGATGGAGTCTCCCTCTGCTGCCTGGGCTGGAGTTCAGTGGCGTGATCTCGGCTCACTGCAACCTCTGCCTACTGGGTTCAAGCAATTCTTCTGCCTCAGCCTCCTGAGTAGCTGGGATTACAGGCGTGTGCCACCACCCCTGGCTAGTTTTTGTATTTTTAGTAGAGATGGGGTTTGACCATGTTGGTCAGACTGGTCTCGAACTCCTGACCTCGTGATCCACCTGCCTCAGCCTCCTGAGGTGCTGGGATTACAGGCATGAACCACTGCACCTGGCCTATACAAATATTTTAACAATAAATAAGATATATGCCTTATTCTATGCATCATTATTTTTGCTAAAAATAATACAGATTTACCTGATTCATTTTAATAGTTGAATTGCATTTTATAATATGGATACACTATGGTTAATTTGGCCAATAACTGTGTTTTTACTTGTTTGCTCTTACAAAAATGATGCATGGTTTTAATGGCTATTTCTAAATGTATGAACATCTTTACAATCTAAAAATTGTAACCATTTTTGTCACATGCCCTCCAAAAAATACTATAGCAATTTTAAACATTAGATATTGTCAATTATTTTTTTCCTAAACTTACAGTGGAAATCGTATTTCAGTTTTGCTTTAGCTTCACTTGACATGGCTATTAGTTAGACTTACTGTTTTTGCCTGGGTCAGCCATTTTCATTCCCATTTAATTTGCTCCTTATATACCATGTCTTAATTTCTATAGATATCTTTGTTCTTCTTGTTTAATCATAATAGTACTTTATATATAATGAATATTAATTTAACTTCATATTTATTGAAATTTTTATCCTCTATTCCTTATTTAAATTCATTAAATGCTATTGTTTTGCCATATGGAAGCTAAATTTCATATAGTCAAATCTATTAGTTACTTAAGTTAACTTTTCTCCCCTTCCTATTATACATAGAAAATACTCTTTCCAAACTTCTATTAGCATTTTCCTATATTTATTAAATTCTTTAAAAATATTCCAGTTATGAAATATTTACATTCTTAATGTTAGCACCAGAAAATAACAAATACATTTTCTTCTACCTAGGAGAAATAATAGCATATGTAAGGTTAAAACTCTATATTATTCTTAAACCACACTGGCTTAATTTTGATATAATTATATCATAGTTATGGTTTGTTAATTATAAATTCATTTATTACAAAAGTAGAATCCAGGAACCACATTTATGTTCTGATGGGTAAGAAAAAATGAAATATTTTCAGAAATATATACTGAGCACCTATTGTAAGTATATTAGGGTTCTCCAGAGAAACAGGGTGAGTTGACCAGTTAAGAGACCCAGGAGAGCTGATGGGGTAGTTCCTCACAAAAGGCTGGCAGTCTTGACCCAGGAAGAGCCAATTTATCAATTTGAAGACAGGAAAGACCAATTGTTCCAGTTAAAGGGCAGTCAAGCAAGAGAAATTCTCTCTCACTTAGAGGAAGGTTAGCTTTTGTGATTTGTTCAGGCCTTCAACTGATTGGATGAAGCTCACCTGCATTAAGGAGGACGAGCTGCTTTACTCAGTATATAACTCAGAAGTTGATCTCAATCAAAAACACCCTCACAGAACACAGAATAATGTCCGACTAAATATCTGGAAATCCTGTGGTCTCGTAAAGTTGACCCATAAAATTAATCATGACAGTAAGCCAGGTGCTCTTCCTAATGACAGTCACAAAGCAGAGAACAAAACAAAGCTTTACCACCCAGCGACCTCGGATGACAGCCTGTGAGGGATGTGTGTGTGCATGTGTGTGTTTATGGGGGAGAGATATATGATAAACACATAAATATATACTCAACATAATCTCTTTCCGTCCTTCCCCTCCCTTTTTCTCTGTCTCTGTCTCTCTCTCTCTATCTCTCTTTCCCCCTCTCCTCCTCTTTCTCTAATAGGGCAGAAACATTTCAACACAGATATTGATACATTTAATTTAAGGAGTGAGTCATGAAATTATCCATGGCAACAGAGTTTCTGATATGTGAAATAGGAAGTTCAAATGCCCTGTGTTTGGGAGTATGGTTGTTGAAACAGTCCACAGAGGAAGCAGTTTACAGGAGGCAGATGAAAAAAAGGCATTGCCAAAAACCTAAAGAATAGTCCTAAAGAATAGGACTCAGAAATAACAATGACCTGGCCTAAGAAGCTATATGGCAGAAGTAAGATCTGGACTCAGTGGAAAGCAGAATAACCATGTTAGTATGATGGCTTTGTGGACTCAGTGGAATGCAGACTGATCATGTTAGTATGATGGATTTCAAACATTATTTTGGCTTCATCAAAAACAGGTAGGCTGCACATAAAGCCTCATGGCATTAAACACCAAGGGGCCTTTTAGTTTCAGCTGGACATTAGCTGAAACCAAAAGTTTATGACTATTATAGGCCACATTTGGTTCCAGTCTACATAGGTGGATCTAGATTAGCAATTATAACATGCTCTTCTTTTTCAGTGAGTTTCCTTTGTAGTTGTCCGTATGATACATGATACATGATACATGGAGCTAAGATTCAGTGATGGGAGCTGCCTTGACTTGAAAATCTTATGCCTTGCAAAAGCCAAATATTTTCTTAAAGCCCTAAATACATCTCTGGAAGGGGCATACTCAGATACAAGAGTCCCTACAAGTTAGTCACTGCATGAAGAGAATCCCAAATCATAATACTTTCCTCAGGTAGATTCATTTATGTATGCTTTTTCCCATCTACTCAGATAAAATTTACAAATCATAGATTATTTATTAAAAGTATTATGTGATAATTTTGTTCACAATATTGTCCTTATATTGTTACAATAAGAATAGAATCAGTCATTTAATGAAGGCCAAATTCTCATACCATTCTCACAGAGACAAGTAGAATATAAGATCTTATTAAAATTTAAAAAGCAAACAAAAGTGGCCTCCATATCTGGCCATGATAGTATTAATTGGAAGCATATTTATCCTCCTTACACAACTGTAATAAATAAAGTAAAAGTTTTCAGTCATTCAATAGGAGTCTCTGAATTTTTAAAAAAGACAAAAAAATCAAGGTGAGATCAATGTTTACCCAAATATATGTTTGTGGCATATGTCAAGTTCTTGGGAAATAATAGCAGAGTATATGGTGGGGGAACCAAAAAATGTAGGTGAGTACATCAGGATGGCAGTCTTACTGAGTTGAAAAAGTAGAGATTAAGGGTCAGGGCAGTTGAAGAGCTGGAGTTTGTGACAAAGCATACTAAAATTAGACAACTGTTCATCTTAAGCAGAGTTGAAACTCCAGAACTGCCATGCTGAAAGATGAAAGACCAAAAATAGATAAATATAAATGGCTATCTTTTTTCTTTTATTAATTTCTGTTAAAAAATGAATTTCCATCTATAATTCATAATGTATATATAAATAAAATATATCAATAGTACCATAGATTCATGAAAATGAATTATATTTTTGAAATAATCTTATTTTGCATAATATAGTCAAATATCACTTATAAATGTAGAAGCCAAATTTCTTAATCAATATTAGCAAATTTAGTCCAGCAATATATAAAAATGACATTATATCATGATCAAGTGGATTACTCTAGGAATGTAAAGGCTTTTTGCTTTTATTTTTATTTGAAAATAGTGCACCCCATTAACAGGATAATAAATCATAACAAGTAAACATAAAAATTAAAAGTTCAGTTCAAAACATCAGAAACAACTTTGAAAAACTTCTAACACATATGCATGATAAAAACTCTCAGCTCTGTACTAATAGGGAACTTCATCCATGTAATAAAAGATATTTACAAAAAAGCTTGGATAATATACAGTTATAGAAAGTTATTATGTCATAAATTATATGGTGAAATATTGAATAACTTCCTTCATAGGCTGAGTTCAAGGGAAGAATGACTGCTCTCTTCTAGTCAACATTTTATAAAATGAATTTAGTGAAATATTAAAACTGTCTACCATAAAACAGAAAATAAGGCAATGATGTTTGCTCTCTTTTATTCAAAACATCTATTTAACATTATATTCAAATAAAAAAGTAAAATAACATTAATTTAAATAAACAAGGAAATTATCAATGTATGTTAAAGATCTGATATTTTTAGAAATTATGCTGGGCTATATAAAACTATCAGCACTAGTAAGTGAGTTTAGTTAGGTTGATAGATTCAAGCTAAGTATACAAATACATATTATATGTTTACATACAATAGAAAACAATTAGAAAATAAAATTAATAAATCAATTCCATTTATAACATTATCAAAAGTTTTGGAAAGCTCTGAAATCTGAAATCATTAAATGTGAAAAATACTGAAATTTCAAAATATTGCTTACAATAAAATCCTAAATAAATACTTACCATTTTAATACATTAAGATAGTCAGTAATGATAACGTATCATTTTCCTACTTTTTGATTTATATACTCAATGCGAACTCATACAAAAACTTTGTAGAATTTTTTGATGGAAATTAACAAGCTCTTTCTATAAGTATTTGAAAACATAAATGATCTAGAATAGGAATCAATATCTTTCTAATAACAGGACCTTGAGTCCTGTCACCAACAAACTACGTTCGTTTCCTTCAACTATATACTGCTAGTCTTCTTGTTAACAATCATGACCTAAGAAGTTCAAATAACATTGCAGTGAGAAATATGTAAATGTGGTGTAGACAAGAAAAAGAAAGAAACAACTAAAAACAACAACAAAAAACAATTATTTTCTAGATTAGATCTATGACATTCGCATGAGAAGGCAAAAAAGCTTTCAATAGTTTATCTAATAGAGTAAGAAAGTGGGTTTGCCTAGCTTCATTGTCTTTATCTCAAGTTCTTTTTCCTACTAATTATGTAATTCAAATTGATGGCATGATTTGACAATGTAAGATATTAAATAACTCTATCTTTATCCTATTTTTAAAGATATTCATTTTATAGCAACACTTGTACAAAGTTGAACTGGATTTCATGTTAATGCTGTCACATAGCTTTCTTTTCACAAAATTCTGGGGAGATTTATTGGAATTCTTCCTCAGAAAATTTTTGGAATTCAACAATTTGGAAATTCTATTCCATTAAACCCTATTGATAAAAAAATCAAACTAAAAATAATAGGGCAAGATATCAACCTATTAGAAAATTGTAACTTTAGTGGAAAAGCAAAAAAGAAAAAAAAAAAAAGGCTGGAATATTCAATGATATGCAAATACGAATCCTTAAACTGAACATAAGGTCACAGAATGAGGTACTGATGGAATGAATATACTTATTGTGATCTGAACTACTTTGGTGTTATAGCAATCACAAGTTTTTAAAAATTGTTGAACCATTCAAAGAAAATCTAATCCCATTTTTAGAATTAGATTTATAGATTTTTATGTGCACGAATCATCTTTGAAATTTCTGTGATTGCCCATGGAATATCTTTGCATATATCACAAAGTTTCCCTATGATGATTCGTTATCAGAAGAAACTGATTGTCCCAGAAGTGTATTATACATCCCTAAATAAACAAATCCATGTTATTTTGTGCTGACATTATAAATGGCAGGTATTTCTCATAATGTAGCCAAATTTTGGAATGTTTCTGATCTAAGTGACTCTATAAACATGCTTTCTTTTTTATGAAACTGCTTAATTGAACTAAGAAATTACCCATAATCATGGACCATATGTTAATGCTATAATCAAAATTGCAATTATCCTTCCTACTACATACACACACTTATACACGCACACACAGACTAACTCAGTGTGTAAAACTACAGTCATCCCTTAATACCCATGGGGTATTTATTCCAGGGCCTCCAGTGGATGCTGAAATCCACAGATGCTCAAGTCCCTGAATTAAAGTGGTGTTAGTATTTGCATATAACCTACATATATCCTCTTACATACTTTAAATCATCTCTAGATTACTTACAATGCCTAACACAATGTAAATGCTATGTAAATAGTTGTTATAGTATATTGTTTAGGGAATAATGACAAGAAATAAAAGTCTGTACATGTTCAGTGCAGATACATCCATCCATTTTTTTCCGCCGAAAATTTTCTATCTGCAGTTGGTTGAATACAAGAATGTGAAACCTATTGTATTAAATACAGTTGACTGACTGTATTTAAATTTCTTTATTCAAATTGATAAAAGCTTACTTTTAGAGCCCACAGTTATTTAACTATTAAGGATTTATTTTGGTGCTGCTAACATTCATATTGCATTACCTAACATGCTATAGTTCACAATTCCAGTTATGTAAGAAATAATGTAGATTATTCATATTTTGCAGATCATGTAACAGTTAAGTAATAAACCTGAATCTCCTTTATAGAAGATGCTTCTCTCATTATACTGCTTAGAAAGTTACACTTAGAAATCTGGCGTGACAGCCAAATTCATAGAGTGTGTTATTAGTAGAATCTTGATTCCCAGTGCCTTGCTTATTATATTCTACACGAAAGAGAAGGGTAGGCCCTGAAATCACCCTTGAGTGTGTATCAGGAGAAAATTTAAGTTATAGTAACCTGGAGTCTTAAAAGAATTAAACATTTTAATGAAAGTATTTCTAATACTAGTACATTAAATTAAAAAAAATAACACTCTTTAAAGCAGCATGATATAGGAAAGAAATGGTGTACTTTATCTAAAAAAGAGTGGATATTTTTATTTTTAGCAATACAGAATGTGAATAATCTAGGTATAGTTTTTTCTCCTCAAGAATGAGAGATAAGAAGCTAAGCATTCAGAGAACAAAATTGATTACTTAAAGTTTAGTCACACTTAAATTACACAAAGAGCTGAATTCTGACTGCATATATTCATGGATGTTAAAATAAGTGAGAAGATGTGGCAAGAATTCATTAAAGGCTTTTTGTTCCTTATGGAGTCGCCATTTTTTTTAATTGCCCATAGCGAGGATCCCACTTCTATGAATGGTAGATACAATACCTTTGTGAACAAACAAACAAAAAAAGTATCCATCATAGCTAGGGAAAACAGTAGATTTTTAAAAAAATCATGGACTCTATGGAGTATCGTTTTAGGAATATAAATCATCTTTTCCCTCGTGATTTAAACACACCAGTATCAAATAGCCTTATGGCTGTACCTTTGAATAGATAGGTTTACTTCTTTTTATCTTTTGCCTATACCAAAAGTATGCCATCCATTTATTTTCAGCATAGTTTATCATTACATATGTATATAAGAAAATCAATAATGACTAATATTATGTACTTTTACTATGTGGTATGCCTAGGGCTCAGTATTTGACATATATTACCACATTCAATGCACCCAACAAAACTGTGAAGCAGATACTACTGTTAACACAAGTTACAATCTAAAAAGTGAGGCCTTGAGGGACTTAGTAAGGTGTATAAGGTCGTAAAGCTAATATGTGTTGGAACCAGTGCTTCAATGCATACCAACTGGATCAAAGTTAGGATTTAAATCATTATGCTGTGTTATATGTGAATATATTGATCATTTACTTAAACAATTTTTCATGAATTGGTGATACTCCCATGCAAAACACATAACCAATAAATGATCTGTATCAGTAAGAATTAAGTTCGGCTGCATACAATGGTAAGTCTAAATTCATGGTGGCTAGAACAATGTTCTGTGTTATGTAAGACCAAATCTAGGCCTTGCAGGGATGATGTGCTGCCCTGCATTGTCCAGAATTAGGTAAATTCAGTTTTTTCCTTCATCATTCCTAGATCATAATGTTTGTCCTCATTGTCCACGATGGCTAGATGTCAGCCATTACTTCTGCATTTTGAGAAAGTGAATAAGATCCCCTCTTCATTTTCTGTCCTAGAGGTTGTAATTTGGCATTCTCACACATCTTTTTGAAGCCATCCTCACAGGGCTAACAAGAATTCTGGACAGAAATATAGCTATATTTAAGCATTAATCAGGCTGCACTCTGGCCTACTTCCTTCTAACTAACAGGTAGCCCTAGATACTGATCATTTGCATCTTCATGGCTCCTATAGATAGGAATTCCGATATTAGAACTATAAAGCTTGTGTTTAAGAATTAATTTGCATCCTGATTGTTCTTATAGTTAAGATCTGTGATGTTAAAATCATAAGAATTTTTTTTTAAAGGATTACCATTTTTCAGATTCTGAATGCCAGCAGAACAGCTGACCCCAAACAGCTAGAAGACCCCCACAATGGAACTGAATCAGCATGAAAAGACAGTTTCTCCACCTCTCTGTTCCATGACTTCACCCTGCACTCTTCCACCAAACAATGATCTCCACACTTTGGTCTATACCAAAACCCTTAAGAAACCAACCCTAGCCCCAAATTCCTTGGGGAGACAGATTTGAGGAGTCCTCTTACCTCCTCATTAGGCAGCCTTAAAATTAAACCTCTTTCTTTGCTGCAACTTAGTGTCTCAGAATATTGACTTGCAGTGCATTGGACAACAAACCTATCATAGTTATATTATTGGCTGCAATTTAGTCTATGTTCACATCTATCTAAAAGGAATAGTGGAAAATATAGTGTTAATTTTGAATGGGTATAAAACTGATAAAAATTAAAGGCTCTATTAATGTAGAAGGAAAAATGATTAAGGAAGAAAATATCTAGTTTTGGTTACACACATGAACACTTAGATGAATAAAGAAAGAAATAAAAACACTATGTTTTCCAGAATCCAGACTAAAAATAAATATTAAATTAACTATAGCAAAATAATTTCTAGATAAATCATGAAACCAGACTTTTAACTTTCAAGCATTGAAAATGCTTGTTTTTATGTTTGTAAAATAAATAGCAGGCAAATGTACTTCCTCACCCTTAGAAAAGAAAAGTTAACAAAAATAGAATTAGACAGTGTATGTAATAAAGGAATTAAATGTTCTTCAAAATAAAATCATTATGTTCACAAGGTCTGAATCAATTTCAGACTATCACAGGTTGGGTGTACCAGAAGCAGCTGTTGAGATGAAGTTTAAAGCACAAGATGTTTATTATGAATCAACACACCTTAAAGGAAGGGAGAGGAAGCAGAATTGGACAGAGTGAAATCAAGTTAAGCTATGATGCAAAATTGTCAAAACTCTGGCCAACAGGATAAAATATCTGGAACAAGCATTGCCTGTCAGAGTTGCCTAATAGTGATGAAAATGGCTAGGCCTCTCTAGCTCACCTCACCTCAGTCTCCAGATGTGGTCAGCTATGGAAACGTGTGACTTGGGCAAGGCCAGTTTTGCACTTGAGGTGCTGATTACAAATATGCACTGTTTCCCCTACTTCTGTCTCTAGGCCACTGGTAACTGGTCCTTGTGACTAATTCAGATAGATCATTTGAAAGCTGAATTATTACATTTGGATTAGAGTTTTATTTGCTACCAAAATATAACTCAGTGAATCCTGATAGAAATCCTCATGGTTTTTTGTTTGTATGTTTTGTTTTGATAATTGAATCTTTACACTTAGATAGGCAAATTCACATGCATTGTTTTCCCCAAAAGCTTATGCCCAGATAGAAGGCTAGGCCCTTTTATTTTATGTATATCTCTTATAAGCAGTATATAGTTAAAAAAATCTAGCCTGATATACATTTAAGCCAAATCTAACCTGATACAAGTATCTAAGAAGGTTATGAAGCCAGTATGTGCAATTCTGAATGTACAAGGTATTGTACAAAATTCAGTTAATCAAAGAATGAATTCATGTCAGAGAATGTTTCTAAGAGGCAAAAGAAAATACATTGACAGGACAAATGTATGAAAAATATCCAGTATCTATTACAGAGAACATAATAACAGTTGAAATCTGAAGAAACCCTTTTAACTTTTTCCTTGCAGGCATAGGTAATATTATTACGAAGGGAGGTTGAAGTTAATGGGTGATATAGAAATTAAACCTGGATAGTGTAAGCCTATCAAACCTGCCATTCCCAGTCTATTAGCCAGGTTCTGTGAAGAAAGAGAGAGAGGTTTTTTTTTTACCCCTCATTTAAATTTCTATCATGTATATTGCCTATACCATTCCCTTGTGAAGTAATTCATGCTGTTTCAAGAGCTTTCATATTGTCTTCAAATATTATTTATAACATGTGCCCATTTATTTTTATTGTACTTATCTCTTTTTCCTAAACAGACTTAGTCATTTGTAACCTAATTAATTCTCTATCAGTTATATTTTTAAATTATCCCATATTATGTAATACAAACCTAGTAATATATTAGAAAAATTAGTTTTGAAAGTCAGTATTTTTCTACATTCCAATACTGGCTTCACTATTTACCCTCTCTGAGATTGGAAGTTCTCTAGTCATGTTACCAAATTATGTAGATAAAAATTTATAATATAAAAGAGATTGTTCTTTTTCAAGATGCCCTAAAAAATAGAAAAATACAAATAAACTTTATATTGTTCACCGCATCCTAATAACATATCAATAAAGGCATGCATTCTTTTTATCAGTATAACTGAAAAGCAATATATATAAATATTCAAAAAACACAAACATTTGATTCTAGTGATTATTTTACCACTAACTTGGAATATACTTGTAAAAGTCAGTTAAATTCTGAATTTTTATTTTGCATCTGAAAGTGACAGAAATAACATTTTAAGTTTGCATTTTATCATATTATTTCCCATTTATTCCTCAGAATAAAGCAGAGATAAATATTACTACCTTTATTTTTAAGATGAAATCAAAGGCCTCAGAGGATAATAACTTGCCTCTAATAAGTGAGGAACATGGAATTTAAGTTCAAGCTAAATCTCATATATCTTTAGTCTCTAAATTCAATTGTTCTATTCAATTATAAAATCAATAGATGTAAATATGACATAAATTGGGAAATAAAGAATAACTATTAAAGCTGCATTGTTGATAATACCTTTATTACCTAATCTCTCTCTTTGAGGTGAGGCTGAACTGAAACTTCTTATAACACCACCAAGAAAATAGTTACCATATAAAATAAAATTAGCTAACTTTTTGCTATGGACCATTTTAAAGAAGGTAACACAACTTAAAAGTAACATAAAATAAAACACTTTAATTTCAGTTCTTTGTAATGGGCTAAGTGAAGTAAGATAATGAGAAAAATAAGTGATTGGGAATAAGTGGTAGTATGAATATTTCCAGTTAGGGTAAATTCTGTACTCCAGAATCTTGAACTATTTAATCAAATGTGAATTTCTGTATTGAAGAATTGGTGATATTTGAGCATAGCATAAGAACTAAGGCCATGTATTGGAGGTGGTTCCATGATGGCTGAATAGGAACAGCTCCAGTCTATAGTTCCCAGTGTGAGCAATGCAGAAGACGGGTGATTTCTGCATTTCAAACTGAGGTACCGGGTTCATCTCACTGGGCCTTGTTGGACACTGGGTGCAGCTCACGGAGTGTGAGCTGAAGCAGGGCAGAGCATCACCTCACCCAGGAAGCACAAGGGGTTGGGAAATTCTCTTTCCTAGCCAAGGGAAGCCGTGCCAGGTGGTACCTGGAAAATCGGGACACTCCCACCCTAATAATGTACTTTTCCAATAGTCTTAGCAAACAGCATACCAGGAGATTATATCCTACACCTGCCTCAGAGGGTCCCATGCCCACGGAGCCTTGCTCACTGCTAGCACAGCAATCTGAGATCGAACTGCAAGGTGGCAGTGAAGCTGCGGGAGGGGCGTCCACCATTGCTGAGGCTTGAGTAGGTAAACAAAGTGGCAGGGAAGCTCGAACTGGGTGGAGCCCACCGCAGCAGAAGGAGGCCTGCCTGCCTCAGTAGACTCCACCTGCGGGGGCAGGGCATAGCTGAACAAAAGACGGCAGAAAGTTCTGCAGACTTAAACGTCCCTGTCTAACAGCTTTGAAGAGAGTAGTGGTTCTCCCAGCATGGAGTTGGGGATCTGAGAACGGACAGACTGCCTCCTTAAGTGGATCTCTGACCCCCAAGTAGCCTAACTGGGAGAAACCTCCCAGTAGGGGCCAACTGACACTTCACAGAGCTGGGTGCCCCTCTGAGATGAAGCTTCCGGAGGAAGGATCAGGCAGCAACATTTACTGTTCTGCAATATTTGCTGTTCTGCAGCCTCTGCTGGTGATATCCAGGCAAACAGGATGTGGAGTGGACCTCCAGCAAACTCCAACAGACCTGCAGCTGAGGGTCCTGACTGTTAGAAGGAAAACTAAGAAACAGAAAAGACACCCACACCAAAATCCCATCTGTACATCACCATCATCAAAGACCAAAGGTACATAAAACCACAAAGATGGGGAGAACCCAGAGCAGAAAAGCTGAAAGTTCTAAAAATCAGAGTGTCTCTTGTCCCCCAAAGGAACACAGCTCCTCGCTAGCAATGGAACAAAGCTGGACAGAGAATGACTTTGACGACTTGATAGAAATAGGCTTCAGATGATCGGTTATAACAAACTTCTCCGAGTTAAAGGAGAACGCTTGAACACATCACAAAGAAGCTAAAAACCTTGAAAAATGGTTAGACAAATGGCTAACTAGAATAAATAGTGTAGAGAAGACATTAAATGACCTGATGGAGCTGGAGACCATGGCACAAGAACTACATGATGCGTGCACACGTTTCAGTAGCTGATTCACTCAAGTGGAAGAAAGGGTATCAGTGATTGGAGATCAAATGAATGAAATGAAGTGAGAAGAGAAGTTTGGAGAAAAAAGAGTAAAAAGAAATGAACAAAGCCTCCAAGAAATATGGGACTAACTGAAAAGACCAAATCTACATCTGATTGGTGTACCTGAAAGTGACAGAGAGAATGGAACCAAGTTAGAAGACCCTCTTCAGGATATTATCCAGGAGAACTTCCCCAACCTAGCAAGGCAGGCCAACATTCAAATTCAGGAAATACAGAGAATGCCACAAAGATACTCCTTGAGAAGAATAACTCTAAGACACATAATTGTGATTCACCAAAGTTGAAATGAAGGAAAAAATGTTAAGAGCAGCCAGAGAGAAAGGTCGGGTTACCCACAAAGGGAAACCCATCAGACTAACAGCAGATGTCTCAGCAGAAACTCTACAAGCCAGAGGAGAGTGGACCAATATTTAACATTCTTAAAAAAAGAATTTTCAACCCAGAATTTCATATCCAGCCAAACTAAGCTTCATAAGTGAAGGAGAAATAAAATCCTTTACAAACAAGCAAATGCTTCGAGATTTTCTCACCACCCGGCCTGCCTCACAAGGGCTCCTGAAGGAAGCACTAAACATGGAAAGGAACAACCAGTACCAGACACTGCAAAAACATGCCAAATTGTAAAGACCATCGATGCTAGGAAGAAACTGTACCAACTAACAAGCAAAATAACCAGCTAACATCATAATGACAGGATCAAATTCACACATACCAAAATTAACCTTAAATGTAAATGGACTAAATGCTCCAGTTAAAAGACACAGATTGGCAAATTGGATAAAGAATCAAGACCTATCAGTGTACTATATTCAGGAGACCCATCTCATGTGCAGAGACACACGTAGGCTTAAAATAAAGGGATGGAGGAAGATCCACCAAGCAAATGGAAAACAAAAAAAAGCAGGGATGGCAATCCTAGTCTCTGATAAAACAGACTTTAAACCAACAAAGATCAAAAGAGACAAAGAAGGCCATTACATAATGCTACAGAGATCAATTCAACAAGAAGAGCTAACTATCCTAAATACATATCCACCCAATACAGGAGCACCCAAATTCATAAAGCAAGTCCTTAGAGACTTATAAAGAGAGTAGTACTCCCACAGAATAATAATGGGAGACTCTAACACCCCACTGTCAACATTAGACAGATCAACGAGATAGAAGGTTAACAAAGATATCCAGGACTTAAACTCAGCTCTGCACCAAGTGAACCTAATGGACATCTCCAGAACTCTCCACTCCATATCAACAGAATATACATTCTTCTCAGCACCACATCGCACTTTTTCTAAAATTGACCATATAGTTGGAAGTAAAGCACTCCTCAGCAAATGTAAAAGAGCAGAAATTATAACAAACTGTCTCTCAGACCACAGTGCAATCAAATTAGAACTCAGGATTAAGAAACTCACTCAAAACCGCTCAACTACATGGAAACTGAACAACCTGCTCCTGAATGACTACTGGGTACATAACAAAATGAAGGCAGAAATGAAGATGTTCTTTGAAACCAATGAGAGCAAAGGCACAGCATATCAGAATCTCTGGGACACATTTAAAGTAGTGTGTAGAGGGAAATTTATAGCACTAAATACCCACAAGAGAAAGCAGGAAAGATCTAAAATTGACACTCTAATATCACAATTAAAAGAACTAGAGAAGAAAGAGCAAATATATTCAAAAGCTAGCAGAAAGCAAGAAAGAACTAAGATCAGAGCAGAACTGAAGGAGATAGAGACACAAAAAACCCTTCAAAACATCAATGAATCCAAGAACTGGTTTTTTGAAAAGATCAACAAAATTGATAGACCACTAGCAAGACTAATAAAGAAGACAAGAGAGAAGAATCAAATAGACACAATAAAAAATGATAAAGGGGATATCACCACTGATCCCACAGAAATACAAACCACCATCAGAGAATACTGTAAACACCTCTACGCAAATAAACTAGATAACCTAGAAGAAATGGATAAATTCCTGGACACATACACCCTCCCAAGACTAAACCAGGAAGAAGTTGAATCTCTGAATAGACCAATAGCAGGCTCTGAAATTGAGGTAATAACTAAGAGCCTACCAACCAAAAAAAGGTCCAGGACCAGATGGATTTGCAGCTGAATTCGACCAGAGGTAAAAAGAGGAGATGGTACCATTCCTTCTGGAACTACTCCAATCAATAGAAAAAGAAGGAATCCTCCCTAACTCGTTTTATGAGGCCAGCATCATCCTGATACCACAGCCTGGCAGAGACACAACAAAAAAAGAGAATTTTAGACCAATATCCCTGATGAACATTGATGCAAAAATCCTCAATAAAATACTGGCAAACTGAATTCAGCAGTACATCAAAAAGCTTATCCATCACAATCAAGTGGGCTTCATCCCTGGGACGCAAGGCTGGTTCAACATATGCAAATCACTAAACGTAATCCATTATATAAACAGAACCAAAGACAAAAAGCACATGATTGCCTCAATAGATGCAGAAAAGGCCTCTGACAAAATTCAACAGCCCTTCATGCTAAAAACTCTCAATAAATTAGGTATTGATGGGATGTATCTCAAAATAATAGGAGCTATTTATGACAAATCCACAGCCAATATCATACTGAAGGGGCAAAAACTGGAAGCATTCCTTTGGAAAACTGGCACAAGACAGGGATGCCCTCTCTCACCACTCCTGTTCAACATAATGTTGGAAGTTCTGGTCAGGGCAATCAGGCAGGAGAAAGAAATAAAGAGTATTCAATTAGGAAAAGAGGAAGTCAAATTGTCCCTGTTTGCAGATGACATCATTGTATATTTAGAAAACTCCATCATCTCAGCCCAAAATCTCGTTAAGCTGATAAGCAACTTCAGCAAAGTCTCAGGATAAAAAATCGATGTGCAAAAATCACAAGCATTCCTATACACCAATAACAGATAAACAGAGAGTCAAATAATGAGTGAACTCCCATTCACAATTGCTTCAAAGAGAATAAAATACCTAGGAATACAAGTCACAAGGGATGTGAAGGACCTCTTGAAGGACAACTACAAACCACTGCTCAACGAAATGTAAGAGGACACAAACAAATGGAAGAACATTCCATGCTCATGGATACAAAGAGTCAATATTGTGAAAATGACCATACCGCCCAAAGTGATTTATAGATTTAATGCCATCCCCATCAAGCTGCCAATGAGTTTCTTCACAGAATTGGTAAAAACTACTTTGAAGTTCATATGGAACCAAAAAAGAGTCCTCATTGCCAAGACAATCCTAGGCCAAAAGAACAAAGCTGGAGGCATCACGCTACTTGACTTCAAACTATACTACAAGGTGACAGTAACCAAAACAGCATGATACTGGTACCAAAACAGAGATATAGACCAATGGAACAGAACAGAGCCCTCAGAAATAATACCACATATCTACAACCATCTGATTTTTGATAAACCTGATAAAAACAAGAAATGGAGAATGGATTCCCTATTTAATAAATGGTGCTGGGAAAACTGGCTAGCTCTATGTAGAAAGCTGAAACTGGATTGCTTCCTTACACCTTATACAAAAATTAATTCAAGATGGATTAAAGACTTAAATATTAGACTTAAACCATAAAAACCCTAGAAGAAAACCTAGGCAATACCATTCAGGACATTGGCACGGGCAAGGACTTCATGACTAAAACACCAAAAGCAGTAGCAACAAGAGCCAAAATAGACAAATGGAATCCAATTAGACTAAAGAGCTTCTGCACAGCAAAAGAAACAACCATCAGAACAAACGGACAACCTACAGAATGGGAGAACATTTTTAGAATCTACCCATCTGACAAAGGGCTAATAATATCCAGAATCTATGAAGAACTCAATCAAATTTACAAGAAAAAAATCAAAAAAACCCATCAAAATGTGGGTGAAGGATATGAACAGACACTTCTCAAAGGAAGACATTTATGCAGCCAACAGACAAGTGAAAAAAATACTCATCATCACTGCCGTCAGAGAAATGCAAATCAAAACCACAATGAGATACCATCTCACACCAGTTAGAATGGCGATCATTAAAAAGTCAGGAAACAACAGGTGCTGGGGAGGATAAGGAGAAATAAGAACACTTACACTGTTGGTGGGACTGTAAACTAGTTCAACCATTGTGGAAGACAGTGTGGCAATTCCTCAAGAATCTAGAACTAGAAATACCATTTGACCCAGCTATCCCATTACTGGATATATATGCAAAAGATTATAAATCATGCTGCTGTAAAGACACATGCACATGTATGTTTATTGCCACACTATTCACAATAGCAAAGACTTGGAACCAACCCAAATGTCTATCAGTGATAGACTGGATTAAGAAAATGTGGCACATATAACCATGGAGTACTATGCAGCCACAAAAAAAGGATGAGTTAATGTCCTTCGTAGGGACATGGATGAAGCTGGAAACCATCATTCTGAGCAAACTATCAAAAGGACAGAAAACCAAACACCACATGTTCTCACTCATAGGTAGGAACTGAACAATGAGAACACTTGGACACAGGGTGGGGAACATACGCACTGGGGCCTGCTGTAGGGTGGGAGGAGCGGGGAGAGATAGCATTAGGAGATATGCCTAATGTAAATGATGGGTTAATGGGTGCAGCACATCAACATGGTACATGTATACATATGTAACAAACCTGCACATTGTATGCACTATATTATTATAAAGTATAATAATAATAAAGAGCTAAGGCCATTATCTTCCATTAGGTCCACCAATATTTTTACATGTACTTTTGATTTCTGAATATATAGAAAAATAAAAAATAAAAACTGTTTTTTCCTTTAGCATCTAAAAAACCTCAAACGTATTCCATCTATTTTTTTTAAATTGAACCTTTCAAGTACATGCTTAGTATAGTGTAGGGACAGAGGAAAATTTCCTCCCTACCTACTGAAGGTTTGCTGAAGTTGACCTGACAAAAGGCCGATTAATAGATGAAAAAGTCATACTAAATTTATTTAATATACATAAGCATGTGGGAATCTCAAGAAAATAATTACCTAGTAACTTAATGAGATCTAGATGCTTATATATCCATCTTTATAAGGGAAGGGAAGATGAGGGTTTACAGGATTCAATTATTCTCAGGTGGAATTGAATGAACCCAAAGAACAATAGCCTGGGACAAAGTGTCTTTGAGTTCTACGGGAGGTGGTGGTAAACGGTGGAACTTCACTGTGAACAAAGGTTGTCCTATGCTTCAGATAAGTCTTCAAGGCAATCTCTCAGAGCTGCCCTCAGAAGAACTGGTGTAAATTCTTTCTGTGCATGGTGATGTCTCCCAGTATCTCCTCTTTTCTAGTGGTTAAACTCTCCTGGTTATTTGATGAGATTCCTAAGGAAGGGGTTTTAAGACACTAGCATTTCTTTTGAAATGAAGCTTCTCTAGTCAGTTAAGAACACTCCAGAGCAAATCCTTTCCAGCACTTTGGGAAAGAAAGAAGATCAGAGATACCGGGTGCTGGGGAAAGGTCGTAGAAAGACCTTGGTGTTGAGGCTTATTTCAGATGCCTTTCAATTTTCTTTAATCCAAGGCACTCAGAAAGCCAAAGTGTCATAATTTGGGGCACTGTTTTTTTGAGCCCAACATTAGTTAACATAATTTAGTACAAACGCAATAGCCAATCATTACACATTTAAGCAATCAACTACTAGTGTCAGCTTTTCTAGATAATATATCTTCAAGTGAATATAAACCATCAGTTGTTGAATTTAACTGTCATATAAGATCTAAATAGTAATTAATAAAAGTGTTTTCCTACTTTTATAGATCAAGAATCTGAGGCCCTGAAAAATTAAGTTATTTTCTCTAGAACAAATATCTAGTCAAGATTTTAATTTTACGGCAATTGAGGTAGTTTTCCATTACACAACAGCATTGTCTCCTTTTGCAGAGTATTTCTATTTTTCAGTTTTTTAGTAGAAATTATATCATTCTAAATATAACCTATTTCATTGGGGGCTATAATTTACATAAATATCATTTTAAATGATATCAAAGTGCACCATATAAGTTAAGAATATGCACTTTTTTGAGTCAGACAGGCATAAGATTAAATTCCACTTTTAATACAGCACAAGGTATGTGATTCTGGGCTAGTTATTTAGTTATTCACCTTACTTCCAAATTTTTATTATGGTAAAACATATTAACATGAAATTTACCATTTTAACTATATTATAACATACAGTTCTGTGGCATTAAGTACATTCAGATTATTATACAACTATCTCCACCATTTACCTCTAGAACTTTTTCATCTTGTCCAATTGAAACTCTAACATTAGTAATATGATGTATAATATTATGATGAAGACTAAATGAATCAGAGTCTGCTAAATATACCCTATGCTTATTTCATTTAGTCTTCACAGCAATATGATGACATACATGGTTTTACTAATGTCAGAGTTTTAGTTGAAGAAGAGGAAGATGGCATTATTAATATGTGGGTCAAATAACAAAATAAATGAGATGGCATACAAAAACTCAAATATAGCAGTATATACATTGAAAGTACATGTACTCCAATAGAAGACAATTTTTATATTTGATTAACAAGAAAACCAAAATAGAACCATACATATACATACAAATCATAAGCTTTAAATATAATGGAAAAATATTAGATTAAAAAGATCTGAAAATAAAATACCAAATGCTCAATTATAGTATCAGACTGTAACATGTTGAAACTTGCTAGCTGATAGAGCAAGTAATAAAAAGTCAGTAATTATATAGAATATTTAACAACAAAATTCAAAAACAAGACCTAATTTACATATCTAGAATGCTGAAACTAACAACCCTGAACATGTCTTTTACAAGAACACAGAAACACTTACCAAAATTGTCCTTTTTCTGGGAAATAAAACGAGTCTCAAATTATTGAAAGGACTTGAATAATTTCAAAAGATTCTATAAACAGCTGAATTACAATGAGTTTGTATCCACAGTATTGAAAGAACTTCCTCAAATCAATAAGCAAAACAAATATAAAACCCAAATAGAAAAATCGGCAAAGCAAACACTTCACAAATAAACCTAAAAGGAAGATATTCAGCATTATTGGTAATCAAGATATTGCAATTAAAATATTTAATATCACCATGTACCACTGTAACTGATAAGCTGAAAAATAAAAATACTATGTCTTGATTTGAAAATGGAGCAGCTGGATCTCTCATATGAGGAGTTGGCCGTGTACATTGGTATAACCACTTTAGGAAACTGTGTGCCACTTATTTTACTTACCGTAGCTAAACATATGTATACATGTAATGTGCATAATTTGCATGAAAATGAATGAAGCATGATTCATTTCCCTGGGCCCTAAAATGTGCAACTTGTTTGGCAGTGTTTCCACCTTACTTTGTCAAAGTGAAAACACTGTTTTTAGGTAATGTAATAAACACATTTTATTTAAAACTTGTTTTTGAAGATGTTGTTTTTGAGAAGATTTTAAAAGTGAAAAACATGTTTTCACCTGGCGTAAACAAGAGGTTTACAATGGAAAGAAAGCTTGAGGAAGCAGTAATAAGGCTCTATGCTATGATGCCTGGCTCCTAAAACCCCCTAGTCCCTTAGTAAAAGTTTTAACACTAGCCTGGTCAGTCATACTGTCATTGAGAACCAAGCAGCAAACATTAATTTCTCTCTGTCTCTCATGAAGAATCAGATATTCTGCAAATGGTAAAATGTTAACTGCAAATCTATTTCAATGCCCTTTTCAGTCTGGAAAAAGAAAATCTTGGTAGTGGGGTTCACTGTTATTTCTGTTGTGATTCAAAGGTATCTGTGATTCAAAGGCAGTGAGAGGATGACCACTCCTGATGATGTAGTGTCTCATATTCTGTTCCTTCTCCTCCTTAATTCACTTCTTCAGGTTGTTGAGTGAAAATAAATGTGAATATTGCACTAAATGAATATGTGCTTGTCATCAGTGATATCTTTCTATGTTCTCTGCCTTTTGATTTGCTAAACCTAAACCTAGACACCTGGCACAGTGTTGACAGACAGGAAGGTAGGGCAGGAAATGTAGTTGAAATATAAGAACTTAGCTGTCTACCAAATGATGACTCATATGATCACAAATCTATGAATTGTCTACCTGGGATAAAGGATGATGAGGATGGGTTTCTGGCAGCTAGGGCAATTATTTGAAAGAAAACATCAAAAGCAAAAGGAGTCCCCAAAACAGAAGTCTTAGGAATGAGAGCATACATTAGGGAAAAACCTATACATTTTAAGGAAAGGATTCTGCCGTGAGTCAGGAAAATTCAAAGCTCCATGACTGCTACTTAATATTTAAAAGAAGATGACACTAGTTTTCTAACAGATCAAGAAGTAAAACTAGAGGTGATGGATATAATTAAAAATTAAATGCACAAAAATAATATCAGGTCTCTACTGAGGTATGTATTCAAACAATGGAAACATTGATGACCAGGGCCTAACAAAACCATTAATAATCATAACAGTAGCCACTGAATTAATAACCACATTGGAAAGATGGAATGGATATACTAGTCACAACCAGAAAGGTATAAAGGACCTCTGTGTGTAAAAGAAACAGAACAAATTAAAAAGACAGCAATGAGAACTGTACTAAGAAACAAAACTAAGTTACATAGCATTATAGCTCCTATTGAAAAAAATCGAGAAATTGATAGATGCCTTCTGAATGACTGAGAATATGGCACAGGATAAATATTATGAGTTAAAATTAAATATAAAAAGACACTATACGCCTATTCATACACACACATGTATGTATGTGTGTGTGCACATAAGTGTTCAGCCATTGTCTATGAAGAAATGTAAAGAGGGTGGCCTGCCCTTCCTCTTGGGAGTTACGTCCCAAGGAGACCCGAAGCCTCTGTCAGCCTGAGAACACAGGCTGGGGTAGTCAGAGACCCCAGTTTTGGAGCCTCCACAGAGTGATGAGGAATGGGATTGGGGACCCGCTTAAAAAGCAGTCTGGGCACATCTTTTTGGGGTTGTTGTGCCGTTCTAGGGTACTGCCTCCACCACCTGGTTGGCTTCGCCTCTCCAAGGCCCCAAGGCTGGAGCTGCTGAGTCACCCAAACAGCAAAGATGGTGGCTCGCTCCTTCCTCTGGGAGTTTCATCTCAGGGAGTTTTCAAATCTCTGTAGGTCGCGGAACATCTCTAGGAGTGGCTGGAGGCCCCGGCTGGGAAGCTAAACGATGAGAACACATGGACACATAGAGAATAACAACACACAATGGGGCCTTTTGGAGGGTTGAAGGTGGAGGGTGGGAAGAGGGAGAGGATCAGGAAAAATAACTAATGGGTACTAGGCTTAATACCTGGGTAATGAAATAATCTGTACAGCAAATCCCCATGACACAAGTATACCTATGCAACAAACTTGCACATGTACCCCTGAATGTAAAATAAAATTAACTAAAATGAATATAATGGCAAAAAAAAAGAAATGTAGAGAAAAATACCTTGAAATTCATAAATTACAGCTGCATTTCTAAAAGCAAAATATGTGTGTTACCTATAGATAGTATAAAATAATATTTAGATATAATAAAAATGGTAAATAACATAGTGGACAGAAGAGGGAGTGAAAACAAGAAAATGCCCTAATTGAAAAATGTTTATGCCACTAACACAAAAACACTGCTATGATTCAGATAATCAGAAAAAAAAAAAAAAAATGTAAAAGTCCTGGCAGGGAAACCAAGGATTGTAGATTGTAACCAAAACCCAGATTAAAACATAGCAAGAACAAAACAAAAACACAAAGAAGAAAAAAAATGCAGTGCATTCTAGAGTTCAGGACCAGAACCCATCTAAATAAACCCTCAGATTAGGAAATATATGACCTATATAGGGAGTCTCAGATTTTGGTCACGTCAAATGACAATTCTGTCTATACAACTGTTACTTATAAGTCCTAAAGTGATAAAGAAGAACATCAAACACTAATATATTGAATAGATATACAAGTAACAATAACTCCAGAGCAAGCAAGTCATTGAGAATAAAAATAAAACATAAAAATAAGGCTTCCTAAAAATCAATAACTAGGAAATGGAACAACGGAGACAATTTTTAGTATAGCCGTTAAGAAACTATAATATTGTAAAAAGCACCAATTTATGAATGCATAATAGGAATGAATACCATTTGAAGAAAAAAACTCAGGAAAATTGGAAACAAACAATTTAACAGAGCTCATAAAAGAGATAAAACTAAGTGAAATCTTGAAATACTTAACATTGACCAAATTGTAAATACTTGTCAACATAATATCACAGGAGGATTAGAAGGTATAACAAAATAATACAATATGTTTTAGAAGAAAACCTTATTAGACAAATAATATTTCCATGTAACTCTCCATTGGGCCAGTCAAGAAAGCCTTGGAAGAATAGAGATTTATTGTTGATGTTAGGAATTTAAAAAGAAAATGTCACTAAAATTGCAGGGCTGCTTCACAGCAAAAAAATAACACATGAGATTTGAAACAGCCCCTAAAAATGCATGTTAATAATTTAATATAGAGTTTGCATTATTAGTAGCATAGGAAAGTCTTCTCCACGTGACCTTCACAAAGAAAGGGGCCTTTAACACAATTACTAGATTACCTTATAGTCTGGTAATAGCAAACAATCTATATAGACAGAATTTAAATCAGACTTGAAAGGAAGAAATAATGGTAGAATATTTTATTGATAATATCATGATCAGGGGAGAAAAGAAGAAATAGTTAAGAAAAAAAGCTAATACTTGCTAGCCTACGAAATAGAGAGGATAGTGTATAGTACAAATATCAGCAAAATTGACACAAAATATAATTACATTCTTAAGATCAAGCCTTAGGAAGTTAATTTACAACTGCATAGATAGTGAGAGAACTTGGGAGATTTATTTAACTCCAGAGGTATGTGTTTCCATTTCAAGGCAAAATGAGGGCAAGACCTAGAAGGCATCTCTAGATGTTAAAAACTGCATATGCTAAGGTTTTTCTTGCACTTTGTGAGATGTATTTAGTTTCCCAAAGATTAGAGTGAGAACCCAGGATCCTTTCCGTTCTATCTTTCCAACGTTTCTAAAAGTAAAGGTTTTGCTTTCTCCTTTTGGGAAGGGAATAGGAGGCAACTAACTCTTTCTCCTGTAAATAAGCAGAGAAAATTCGTTTTCCTCTGTTCAGTGCCTATGTTGCAGACTTTGTATTAGATACTTGACTTGGTTTTCAGTAAGTCACCCTAGGGATAAGAATAGGGATCTAAGAAAACACATTTTTATTATTTGCTTTTTTAAATTGAATAAACAAAGAATCTGTCTCTGATATATACAGAGTACCCTATGTGTATATTCAAGCTAAAATTAATAAAGACGAATATTAAAAATGTAACAAGGACTCTTATCACATTCGAAATGAAGATAAAATTGCTTAAGTATAGTGGGCATGTCCTCAGAACTAGGGACGCAATACCTAGTATATAATAATTATTCCAAATCCACTTCAAAGGAATTAATAATTCGGAGGTCAGCATTTGATGGAAGTGGAGGTCTCCAGTCAGATCGAGGGATTTATTTCAAAGCTATGGTAATTCAGATTTGGGAAGAAATAATATCAGGTAGAAGTAACATGCACCCTCTAACTACAAAGAAAAAGATAGAAAAGAGGGATAGACTACTAAAAACGGATATAAAGAAAAAATAGTTTCAAAATAATTAATGGAAAATTGATATAAGAACTGTGAGATGTCAAGTGAATAAGAATATATAAAAAAAGATAAATTTACCTTCTACAATATTATTCCCCACTTTTCTCCTAGAAAAGATCCACTTTAAAAATTAGGAAAAGTAGGCATAATTCTAAATATATATATAAATTGTGGCAAAAGACAAAAATTATGTGTGATATCTGGGGAAGTAACAGCCAAAGAAGTCCCTGAATAAGCTGAGCAAGCTGAGTAGCTGTAGAAAAACATATCACGCCATGGAAAATATAGTATTAATACTAAAGCCATTCTACCCTGTTGTAAGAACACATTATGAAAATATTTGATGAATGCATCCAATTATGAAGCTCATAACTTATACTTTGCTCAAGACTACCATAATATTCCTCTACTCTTTTATCTATTTTAAGGCCAATAATATTTATGATATTTGTTTCAAGTCTTCAAATAACGACTATGTAATATTAAAAAAAAAACCACCTCAACAAAAATCGATGACAGAGTTTTGGAAAACTTTGGCAAATGTTAGGAGCAAGCTATTACTTTATGAAACCTGAGAATAGCACTACAGATTTTGAGGAGGGATGTTAGATACTACGCTCAGAAGTAAATGTTACAGAAAGCAAACTTGGTATAGCCGAGATGTATGTTCACTAATGAATAATTAGAAAAGGTATAATTACTTGACTGTATTTCACTCATCACATATAAACTTGCAAATTTATTTAACAAATAAATAAAACCAAACTTAGGCTGGTCAATTGTAGGGGATTCAGCATCAAGAAGGGCAGAATACCCAACACATCAAGAAAATGGCAATAATAATATAACTCTCAAAAATATGGGCAATCTGAATCAAACTGATACTTGAACTAAAATTATCCAGATTATATAACCCGGTCCATGTAAAAACATTTTTTAAAAATCAGAAATACTTTGAATATTATAACATCCTTCCAGACTCTGCACAACATACGGCTTATAGGTACACTTTTTAAGAAGCACTGGTGTAATTACTGTACAAGGTACATACATCTCTGTGTCCCTGGAAATCCAGGAAATGCAACTATTACGAAAACTATATAGATAATACATATACAACAGAAATTTATTACTCCTAAATTACTAAGAAAGGCATACTAAACTTTTAAATAGTGACCAAGATATGGAATCATGATGTGGACATGTAAGAATCAAGAAAATATAGATGGAACTTCCCAGAAATGGGTTGTGAAGCTCATAGATTTGCATATGAATCTAAAAAGAAATTATCCCCTCCTCCATCCAAATAAACTTGTATTGAAAGTGTTTTCATTCTACCCTTACCAAATTGTAAGCATGTTTTTAAGAAATAGTATAAACATATTTCTGTAAAGCTTGTGTTGGAACATGTTGTTTTGAGAAAAGTTTTAAAAAATTAAAAACAAGTTTTTACCTTAAAAATAAGTAATGTAAACAAGATGATTGCTTTGGAAAGAAATCTTGGAATAGCACTGAACATTGATAAAGCTTTGTGCTTAGACACTTGGCTGCTCAAAGTGCAAGTTTTAGCATTAAGGACAATCCAACCAAACTGTCATTGATCAATACTTATGGAGCATTCCTGATGAAGAATACTGAAAAACGTTTTCAGACTGAGACGACACATCATTAGGATACTTCGACATCTTTGTGCGAGTCATAGGAAGAATATCTTGCTAACAGAGGTCACACTTCTTGACATAGCAATGGCTCAAGCAGTGACAGACTGTTTCTGACAAGATAGTATGCCCCTATAGCATTTTTCTCTTTCCACTAGCTCAAAACCTACTTAGCTGGTTGAAGAAAAATAAATGTTGATATTGTTCTCATTAATTGTTTGTATGTGTGTTGGATTGATCATTTTTCTTGGCCTTAATATCTTATAATTTAGCATCCCAAAACTGAGAGTATTACTTTTAACTTTGAGTCATTTATAAGAACACAGTAATTCTTCTAGCTATGTACCCAATATAATTACATATTCACTAACATATATGCTAATAGCAGCAATTTTCTTAATAGCTGAATATTGGGTACAATTCAAATCTTCACCACTAGGCGAATGGATTATTACAGTGTGGTATATTTCAGATCATGGAATACTTGAGAACAATGAAATGAAACAAATTGAACATGCTTTTATGTCTGATGTGGTTTGGCTCTGAGCCCCCACCCAATCTCATCTTGAATGGCAACCCCCATGCATTGGAGGAGGGGTCTACTGGGAGGTGACTGAATTGGGGGCAGACTTTCCTCTTGTTGTTCTTGTGATAGTGAGGGAGTTTTACCAAGATCTGTTTTTTCTTAATGCGTGTAGCACTCCCCATTTTTTTCTCTTTCTTGCCGCCATGAGAAGATAAGCTTTGCTTCCCTTTCACTTTCTACCATGATCGTAAGTTTCCTGAGGCCTCCCAGTGATGCTTCCTGTTAAGTCTGGAGAACTGTGAGTCAATTAAATCTCTTTTCTTCATAAATTACCCAGTCTCAGGCAGTTCTTTATCGCTGTGTGAAAATAGACTAATACAGAGACTGAAATTCACAAAAGTAATGTTGACTGAAAGAAGCCAGACACAAGTGTTTATCACGTATTGTTTTCTATATATAAACTTCAAAAACAAGCAAAAATAATTTACAGCATTACAGGTTGAAATAGTAGTTACTGTTGGAGTGGTCAGTCAGTAGAAGGGGGCATGATGAACTGCTAGTTGGGTTCTGTTTGTTAATCTTCATGTGAGTTAAATGGTTTTCATTTTGTAAAAGAAAAGTAAATTTTCATGAATATCATGTGTGCACATGCACATGTGCATAAAACACATAGCTTTAATAAAGAATTTGCCCAAATAAATACTGATATACACCGTTAAAGCAATTGTGCCTTTTGCCATTTCAATTGACATTTACTGAAGAGAGACATAGTTTATCATAGTGATATATATTACTTCCCATTTTATTTTACTAATTTAAAATGGTCAAATAACCAATCTGTGAAAAGTCAAGTGACTTTTATGTAGGAAAATTTAACCCATTTTGTTTTCACCTATTTTAATGTTTATTATTTACTTAATTCATTTTTTTTTTGACAGGGCTGGAAATTCTATTAAGGAAATGGCTGTGTCTTTTTAAAATCAGAGTGGCTAAAAATATCCCTGGCATAGAGTAAACATTCAAAATATTTGTCAACTTTTATCCTGATGTGGAGCTTATTATTTGTTGTGAAAAGATTAATGAAAGATCATTTCATTCGGGGCTGAGCTGGGAGGACCACTTGAGCCTGGAGATCTAGGCTACAGTGAGGTACGAATGTGTCACTGCACTACAGCCTGAGTGACAGAGCAAGACAATGTCTCAAAAAAAAAAAAAAAAGATAATTTCATAAATGTGTAACAATTAAATGAGCATTGAAGAGCAAGAATAAATGTCTAATTTGGGAAGTAAAAACAGGTTTCATGTAGGAAATAATACTGGAGCTAGATATTGAGTCAAAAGCATCAACATTTGAATCTATTTTTTCAATAATTGTATAAATGTTAAATTAACAATTTTTCTGCACTTATGTTTTCTAATCAAGAGCTTAATTTAGTTACTAGCTTCCTTTAATGACAATGAAGTAAGTCTTATTTTTCAAGAAATATCAGACCAGAAGTTAGATACTTAAAGTAACTATTTTCCAAGTTAGGTTTTGTTAAGGGTCATATTTCACTTTCACAATATGAAAGTATAACATTTCCATTATTAAGCATATGTTTAGAATTAATCTTAGAGCTCACATTTTTTTATCTTCTATTCAACTGATTATAATGTTTTGCTATGGCTGTTTTCTCCTAATAAGATACTGAAAATCTGTCTCCTCCATCTATTTTAAACGTAGGATATGATCTTTTAAATAATTTCCATTGTTTATCTTCTCAAACTCCAATTTGAAATTATATTTAAGTAAAATATTGTTTTCTTTATTTATAAATTATTTTTATGAAATAATACTCAAAAACGAATTTTACATAAGAGCACCTCTTAACTTTTAAATCTCACTTTTCAATTTTTGTGTATCTTTCTACATACAAGCCTATTTATTTTCCAGAGGTAGGGTGACTAAACAGATCTAACAAGAAATAATTATAAGAATCCATCTTTATTTCCTAGTCAAGAGTAATTCTTCCATTCTATTCAGAATTCCAGGGTTTATTATCTGGCAACCCCATATTTGCTATTACATATATCTTTGATGGGACCTCTAGGTGGCCATTAAAGGGAATCAATAGCAAATATTTACTCCTAGACACAACACAGATGTTAGCTCTTTCCAAATTTTATAGCTCATAGCAGCTTGGTGTGTGTGGCTTTTTATACACTTACTTTCAAAAGGAATGGCATCTAGACCTAAGGTAGATAAAACAAGTGCTGAAAGGCGATAAAAAACAAATTAAAGCCGATCAACAGATTTAGAAATTTACTTTGTAACAAATGGCAGGAACTACTTATGAAAACATTATATCTATGTATCTATATCTCTCTATATATTCTAATTTCTCTGAGAGAATTAAAAAATCTTTATTAAGAATGAAAAGTCATATATATATGCAGATATATACCTATATAAATTATAGGAGCAGTATCTGCAAATTAAAATAATTTTTTACTTCCATTGATTTACATATCTAATTAATACTTCCAAATTCTTCTTGCCTATTATTTTTTCTAAAGTTTAAGGGAGGAGTCATTCAAGTACTGCAGCAGATTCATTTTATCTGCCATTCCAGACCTGTTTCATCACCTCAGACCAAGGGGCCTAAACTCCTTGCCTATTTTATTGGCCAGAGCTGCTGTCACAGAGACTTACATCACTTATGAGGTCCTAGATCCCCATTGCACTGACTTTATATCCTTCTATTGATGATTGTCTCAGCTGTACCTGGAGGCAAAGGAGAGGCTATGGTTTAACCTCAATCACACATTCTGCAACTCCAGCAACCCAGTTCTGGTCCAACTGGGTCCACTAAGGTTGCAGCTTCCTCAGCAGTTACATGACACCACTGAATACTACAACATCAGCACAGAAGAAATACTATTTTGAGGCGTAGACTTGGCCATAAGGTTACAGGATATTGGAGAGAGCTCTCTTATAAAGCATTCACCTTTTTTTTCTTTGATGGACCACTAGTAAGAAAGCGTTTACTTATAGCCTCTACAGAGATATCTCATGTGTCTGAGCAACCAAAGAAAATCTTTGGCAAACTATGCAAGATACTTGCATGAATTAGTTTTTGCTCCACTTCTTCCTCACTTCCTTATTTCTTTTATACAAGATTTCCCTAAATTGAAATCTCATGCACTAACAGTATGCTCATGTAAGCTTTAGCTCCAGGCTTTATTTCTAGCTTTATCAGAAAGGGGGGAAAAATCTACTAGCTAGTTGAAAAAAGCACAGAAAAAAAACCTATTAGCTGATTAAAAGAGAAAAAAATGCAAACAAGGATATCTGCTCCTGACAAAGTGAAGTATTAAGGACGGAATTTACAATCTTGACTGAAACAATAAAAAATATGGGCGTAAACACATGAAATAAAGGTTTTCAGACATTGTTCATTAGACACAATGCAAAACAATATTTTTGAAAAGAGGGAAACAATTTACAACAATTTGTAAAGTGTATCAAATATTTAATAAATAAATAAAAAGACACACATGTATTTTAAAAATAAAAGAGGAGTAAGCATCATTAAACTTATTTTGAAGATACCATATACCTAATACTAACTCACAAAGATATTACAAATGGAGAGGAAAATTAGGGACTAGTATCTATCATGAACATAGAAAAATTTTATCAAAATATTTAAAACAATAATTTTATAGTATATAATATATAAAAATAACTATAGACCATGACAGAAATTTCTTCCAAGAACATAAAAACAATTTTAAATTAAAAAGTAAACCTACGTAAGTACCAGAAACACAGAATAAAGATGAAAAGCTGTACAATCATTTAATAAATGAAGCAAAATCACTTGAAAAAATCCAACATCAGTTTAGGTTAAAATATTCAGAAAATTAAGTATATAAGAAAATATACTAAAACTATTGAAGACAATTAAACATGTTATTTGGAATTTATAGAAATAAAATTATACTTAATGACAAAGTAATAAATATTTCCCTGCAATCTCAAGAACAGGAGAAAGATGTCTGTTTTTTACCATTGCTATTCAACATTTTACTGAAGGTCCTAGCCTTGACAGCAGTGGATTATTACAGATGACATAATTGGTTTCATAGAAAATCTTAAGTGACCTAAAGAAGAACTACTCTAAATGAATAATAAGTAAATATGACAAAGTTTTAAATTAGGTAAATTCTTATATAGTAGCATGAACAATTTGAAAATAAAAGAGTAATTCACAGTAGCTCCAGAAAATAAGTTTAAGAATAAATTGGAGTAAAACTACTACGCTGAATGATACAAAGCCCTGTGGAGAGAAATTAATCGTTATTGATAATATTTTAATATTTATGGATTGGAAGATTTAATTTTTAAGATGCCATTTCTCCCAAATTGATCTATAAGAAGTATCAGGCATTATAACACTAGTTTTGTTTTAAGAAATTGATATTTCCCCCTTAAAATATGGAAATGCAGAGAACTTAGAAAGGTCAAATCCAGCTTTCTGAAGAAGAATAAATTTGCAGGACTTGCACTACCAGACATCAAGAATTATTATACATTTAGCATAATGAGTGTGTTACTTGCACAAGATCAACAAATAGATCAACGGAAGAAAAAGACTAGAAATAGACCTACACTTATACAATCATTTGATTTTTACTAAATCAATCAAAACAATTCAAATGGAAAAGGAAAGGTCTTTTAAAAATTGTTCTGAATTACTGTGATCCATATGTTTAAAAATAAATACATATTTAATTATAAAATTATACATTTACATATAGTTGTAAGTAAAAAACACATACAGAGATCCTATGAACACTTTAACCAGTTTTTTCATTGGTAACATATTTTACTTGATCACAATTATAGTACATGATCTATAGTACATGATCACAATTAGTATATTGGCATTGATACAGTCAAAATACGGAATATTCACATCCCCACAAGGTTTCCTTATGGTGCCTTTACAGCCACACTTCCAACCCCTCCATCCCACACTCTCTCCAGTCCAGCCACCATTCTAGTAGGTTATTATGGCATTGCTGTTTTAATCTGCAATCCCAGAACAAAACTGATATCTTCTTTGATGATGTATCTGTTTAGATAATTAAACGGATTTAAATTGGATTGTTTGTTTCTCATTGTTGAGTTTGGAGGTCTTTGTATGTTTTTGGTGCCAGGCCTTTATAATATATGTGTTTTGCAAAGATTTTCTTGCAGTCTTTGGCTTGTGTTTTCAATCTCTTAATAATGTCTTTTGCAGAACACTTTTTTTTTTTTTTAATTTTAATGAAATCTAACATCAATTTTTCCTTTCGTGGATAGTGTTTCTGGTGTTATATCTAAAAAGGTATCACCAAACACAATGTCACTGAGATTTACTCCGATGTCACCTTCCAGAAATTTTTGTGGTTTTCATTTTATATTTAGGTCTATGGTGTATTTGAGCTTTTTATGAGACATATAAGGTGTGTGTGTATATATATATATACACACACATACATATATATACACATATACATATATACATACATATATATATATTTTCATTTTGTTGTACATAGATAAGCATTTTTTTCAGTTTAGAATCTTATTTAGAATCAGTTTGTCAATATCTATACTTTAACTTGCTGGAATTTGGATTGAGATGGCATTGAATCCATTAATTATGCCTGAAAGAATCAACATCATAATCATAGTGTTCCAATCTATGGATCCAGCATATTTCTCCAGTTGCTTTGGTCTAGTCTCTTTTTACTTTGCTGCCTGGCTGCTGTGGTATCTCTTAATGAGGGAAGGGCATGGGGGAAGGGGTGGCTGGGGAGGAGGGGAGGCTCAGATCTAGCAGGAAAAGAGAGTACTTCCTATGGTTGCTTGTTGGTAATAAGGTTTTGATTTTCCTTGACGGTGATACAAGACTGCTTGTTGTCAGATGACTTTCATTGGGTAAGAGGAAAGAATGTGGTAATCTGTACTGCCTGCTCTTCCTAGGCTGGGGACTGGGAAATGCCAGACCTAGTCTTCCTCTTCTATTAGTGGAGACACATACAATATCCTGCCACTGTGTTGTTTCTTCAGTCTTGGTATTCCAAACCAGTTTGCCTTTCCCTTACCACCTTGCAGAGTTCTTTTGGTTACTTCTTGCATTTTTCACAGGTTTTATGTTGTACTTAATGGGGAGGAACAGGGAGAAATGAATCTATGACATCTTAGCTGGACCTGAATTCAGCACCTTAACTTTTGGTGAAAAGCCTGGTAGTTTCTTATAACCTTAACATACCTCTTCCTGACTATTTCACTTCCTGATATTTACTCAGGGGAATAAAAATTTTAAAAAATGTGAAAAAACAAAGCTGATTTATTCATAATTACTTCATTCTAAACTGGAAACAGCAGAAAGTCATTCAATGTGGAAATAGATTTTTTAAAATCTGCTGCATATTCATACAATGGAATACTATTACACAATAAAAAAATAAAATATTTATTTAGGCAGCAACAAATATTAATTTCAAAAATATTATATTGAGTGAAAAATCATTATATAGAATAACACATAATGTTTATTTCTATTTTTCTCAGTTTCTGGGAAAAGCAAAATTGATTTATGGTAGATAAAATTCAAAAGAATCAACATCGTTGTTGGGGTGGTGAGTATGTGTATTGACTTTGAAAGAGCAAGAGGGAAATTTCTCAGGTGATGGTAACATTTTACATTTTGTTAAATGTTCGGATTTCACAGGTGTATGGATTGGCCAAAATATCTGAGACATCTAAAATTAAGATCTGTGCATTCAGTTGTATATAAATTTTACCTAAAGAGTTTACAAATATTAAACATTAGTTGATAATACACATGCTTAAATATTTGGAAGAAAGTATATGGGTATCAACAACCTAATTTGAAACACACAATAAGGTATATTGACTGATCATTACAGCAATGGAAAGGTGGAAAGATGCATAATATGTAGAAAAATTTAATTGTCAAATCTAAAAACTGAGTGTTTAATTATCAATACAAAATTCTCAAAATGTCTTCAAACTTCTTCATGCTTGTTAAATTTTAATAATAAAATACTGAAAGAATGGCAGAATGCTTGTTTCCCTTTGATATGTACTAAAAATATCTAATGTCTTTATTCAGGATATTCAGCTCTTTGTTCAAAGGATCTAATCTACTCTGTGTATATCTTTTGTGATGGATAACTACTAGTTTTTTTAGGGTGGGGAAAAATCATATATGTTAAGTATGACATCTGCTTAATGAGTAACATCTGCACCAATGAGTATGACGCACTGTACATGATATAGTCTATCTTGTACTATTAAACTTTTTTTTTTCTGATTGTGTCTTCCCAGATGTTGTAGTTTAACTGTATCTTACTCAGAGGGGTAAACTTTTAACTAACATTTTCTGAATACAAAACTCAAGGTATTTATATTATACAACCAATTTTAGCACAAGGGATGATTGCTGGGATAAATTAGGGACAGTAGAGAGGTTATCGCATCATATCATGGAACAAAACCCTAGCAAGCATGCAAACTCTGTACTTGGGTAACATTGCAGCAGATTACACAGCTGTACTGAAAATGGAAACTTTTAACATGTATTTATATCGATAATTATAACTCATGCAAACAGAGAGGTAAAGTAATTGAAACTAAAAAAATCACACTACTACCTCTGGCAAGACATCACAACATAGTTTACAGTTTATTCAATGGAAATTATTCAAGTTGCTATAACTCAGTGGCAATACTATCTTAGGAAATACATTTTTATATCTTCTCTTTTTTTTGGTTAAAATACAGCTTTCACTGACAAATAGAAATTTTGGGGTTTGTTTTATCCCTAAGTCAAGTTCTGCATTATGAAATATTCTATTAAATATTGATGGTTATTAAGAAACAGGTACTACTTTTACAATATTTAAAATATTGGGATTGTATTTCCATGAGTTTTTGTAACTGTTCAACAGCTAGGAGTCTTGGCACCAGAAAAATAGTTAGCATCACCCAGATGTAGCTCTATCAACTATTAGACTATTCTGTAGCAATATTTTTTTCTAAAAATTTTGAGCAGATAATTGGAAATTAAAAAAATAAGGCATTAAGGGAATAACACTTTTTATTTCAAAGCTGTTTGCTACCCTTCTGCCTTCTACCCTCTGCATTTTACATACTTATAAATTTGAAATGAAAGCATTTTCTTTGGCTAAAACCATATTCTCTTTTACAAGCAACATTTTGGAGTTTTATGAGAGTAATTAAAATTGAGAAGCTCGATGATACCCAAATCTGAACTGTTTTGAAAAATATAAATGATGTACTTAATATGTGTAATTGCTAATTTCTAATTCTTGTTCTAAAACTGGTTATTAAACAATCACGCATAAATAAAATACAATTGATGTCTTCTAGGATGAGTTTTTTTTCAAACAATTTAATAGTATTTATAGTTATAGACCAACATGTAAGCAATTATGAGATTTATGAATCTGACAATTCTTTAGCTTCAGCTCATTTATATGTTGATGAAACTTACTAATGTTTTGGAACAATCAAACTGATAGTTATATTACTTAAAGGAAACAACTTACTTATTACTAAACAGACTTTATAGTATCATTAATTCTTAATCACTTGAAGTGACAACTAAGTATTTTTAGTCACTAAAAATACAACCAAAGTTATTATGTTATTTTAGATAGGATACAGAAGTGATGTCTCCAAGAATGCATTTCTGAAATACTGCCATCTTGTGGTATTCTTCACAGAACATCTAAGAATCATTTATGATATGGACTTTGGGTAAAAACAAGAAGGGTACTCTAATGAGATTAAATAGACCCAAATGAATACCATGGAAACCTAGAGAGTGAGAATAATCTTTATCTTAAGAATTATGAAAGATCCCCTTAGTATTCATCTGGATGAGGAGTTCCAATACAATATTTTATAAGCAAAAAGAGATAATTTATCTTATTTGTCTATACATTTCTTAATAGAAAATAATTCAAGGAAAAAGTCAATCAATACTCACTAATTTTCTCTCTGGAGAGAAAACACTCCGTTTTGTCTCAATCCAATTCATTTCAATACAACTACTCACTGAGAATTTTTAATAGAAGGTTTGCACATTATTTGGCAACAAACATAGGGCTGTGACTACCCTTTGATTTCCTTTTGGGTCTTTATGAGCCAGGTCTCATTGGTATTATGACTCGTGTTATCAAGTTCCAGGGGGTGTGCCCTATTTTTACACAGCTGAGTTGTTTGGTGCTCAGGGTCATCTAAATTGTACTTACTCTCTTCAGCGACAGAAGACAGACCTCAACAGATATGGAAATACACCTCTTAGCTTATAATCTATTTTTTTCACTGAAATGTAATTATTTAGTTTAATTGTTTACTTATTCACTAGTGTGACCCCTAATTTAGTGCAACTGTTTCCAAAAGCAAAATTTACCACCAATAAAGATGGATAAAGGATATTTGATGTGATCTGAAGATCAAAAAATTTTTAGGAGTTTTTGGCAAAACTGCAATCTTCATTTGAATCTATAGTCTCTGGTGTATTAACTCATTAATTTGAATGATCAATCATGCTATTTTGTGGTTTTAGTTTTAGGGGTTCATTTGTTACACAAACATTAAATAAAGATAATGAAGCTATTATAAAACTTTAGCTTAGGGAAAGAGTAGTTTCATGGTCCTTTGCACTGAAGGTTGCCTAGATCTCTAGCAATGCACCAAAAGCATTTGATAAATTGTGAACATAAGAACAATGTCTGTAAACACATTTAAGATCAGCTTAGGCGTCCTCTGGTAGCTGAAGCAGAAGGAAGCATTTTCAAAGTGATGCCAGAGCAAAATGCCCTTAAGCTTTGAGTATTGAAGCAGTTTTCACACAATAAAAGAAAAACTCTTTATAAGGCAACTTTGCCCTTGCTCTCAAGACACTCTTATTTTCTGCAGAGGAAATTAATGTGAGTACTATCAATGAACCCAACCTTGTAATAAGCTTTGCTTATATTTTTGGCAAATGTTTTGTGTTTCTCTGCATCCTGGTCCAAAAATTTCAAGTGTTTTTATTTTCCATGATGAGATATTAACTCTAGAGAAACTTCAGTATTTTCCTTCAGGACTGAATCCCTCACCCCATGGCATAATCAAGAATATTACTGCCCTTCCTCTTTAAGTCTTTAAATACTCAATTTCAAAGTAATCAATTTTAATAGTAGGAAAAAGCATAATGGTTTTGAATTAGTACCAGTGCTGACATGGCAAGACTAAAATAATCTATTTTATTTCATGTATGAGCGATATCTCCATAAATGCTCATTATTGTTAATAATATAGATCAAGATACCATTTGAATAGAATCCACAATATGAAAGAAAAATAATTTTTATACATTAAAAACTCCAGAATGATTAGAAATGCCAAAATGAAAAGAATTTTGGCAAATATGTCACCT
The DNA here is from genome assembly GCF_043159975.1 of Macaca nemestrina. Taxonomy (NCBI): domain Eukaryota; kingdom Metazoa; phylum Chordata; class Mammalia; order Primates; family Cercopithecidae; genus Macaca; species Macaca nemestrina. The sequence continues at coordinate 39,166,683 of NC_092128.1, forward strand.
ACATGCATAATTATTTTTCAAATAGATGGCAAAACTGATATGCACATGCCATTAAATATATAACTCATGCACATGGTGTTAAATACATAGGTGAAAAGAAATCTTATTATATTAAAGTGCTGCGCCATACAAAGGCTCATTGCACCTAAAAACTTTCTATACTAATTATATTAACATAAAAAATTACAGATTGACTTAAATGCCCAATACTTTCAGTAAGCATGATGATTTCAGAGTAATTTAAATCTCTCAGTGCAATTCTTTATGAAATATATGTATACATTTACTGTTCGATATTTGAACATGTTGCCATAACTTCTTAAAAATACGTATTTATATGCATAAACAAGCATGTTTTATATAAGGGAAATGCTTCTGAATATAAAACCAAGAAGATACTTAAAACCATATATATTTGACTAAAGCTTAAGAAGAACTGAAGTATGCTCTTAAATTATTAGATTTTTATTATTTTTTCAGACATGATGAAAAATTTTTGCTGAATTCTCTCTTTGTCAATTGTTTGTGACAAGTTGTGTTTATTCCTGATTTGTTTAAATATTGAGCCTGTCTTTCTTTGCTGAGGGATTTCTAGATTTTAGCTTATATATCTTGTCAACCTTTTTTTCATCCCAATCTTTGCCTAAAACAGCATTTTTCAAATTTTGCATTTTTCTCAACTACAAAACTTTTTTATACTGCTTATTTTTAGCATTTTTGTCTTTTAATGTCATTCAAATGTCAAACACTATGTTGCTTCAAATAAAAAAATTTTATCATGTAAACCATTTGCTATATATTATTAATATAGTATATATTTAACATTGTTAATGACAAGCTGTTGGTTTGATAATGCTTTCCCATAAGCAAGGAAGGCGCTTTTCCATGTTCTGATTAATTATAAGGAAAATGCTATTAAATCCATTGATAACTATTAATATGATTCAAATGTTAACGTAAATGTTATGTGTTGTATAGCATCGATTATGTTGAACAGAAATAAATTCACTTATCATTAATCTAAAACAACTACCAGTGAATATTAATCATTATATAGTGGATAAGAGTAGCTAATATAATTAGGCATATGACAGAATTAAGTTATTTTCTAATACCCTTTACTGCATTGTATAACTTAGTAATAAATCTAACAAACTAGCAAACTAAGTTGAATTTTTCAAGATTTAATCAAACTAGACATAATCATTGTCGTCACATTTCTGTTATTCTAGCTAATTTAAATTTCCTTTTCTCCTCAATTTCTTAAATTAGTCTAGACAATGGCCCAGATATATTAACATTACAATAATTCTGCAAATTAATTTATATGACATGTTTTTACCTTTATCTTCCCAATAGGAATGAAAGAATAATGTGTGTGTGTGTGTGTGTGTGTGTGTGTGTGTGTTTTGGGTTTATGTTTATAGGTACCTGGATGATACCTTATAAACATTATTCCGTTAATGAGATTCTATAAATATCAAAATATAGGAACCAATATATGACATAATTTGCATTGGAGAAAATGAAATCAATAATGTTGAAGTCAAAAACTGAGAAAATGCCCTAGAATAACAAGTCAAACAAGAGAAAAGATGATAAGAAATCTAAAATGTGTGTAGTAAATATCACAAGTCATTAGAACTTTACAGAATAAGTATCTTTAATTTTTGCCCCTTCAAACAAGTTTTCCTGAGTATACATTTCCTGTTTCTTGATGACATCTTGGGCTTATACTTAAGTTGTCTATTCACGTACACTAATAAGAATGATATCCCTCTAGTAATCAAAACTCACTTTGTAATTTAAAAAGTTCACTGCAGTCTGAACCATAAGTTCGATCACATACATATCCAACTCAATGCTTTGTGCCTCACTTTATCTGAGACACTTGATTTGTTGTCAGATATATCAACACTAGGAAAGAGAATCAATTTCTCCTTTTGTTCTTTTCTCTCCTCTTCTCTCAGCTTACATATTATTTTGCTCTTTTTCGTTTGCCAAGGAAAAATAAAGGTAAAAGGAGATACAAAAACGGAATCACATGTTTTGCTTTTTGATATGCGTTCCAGTTTTAGCTTTCTTGTGGAACACAGGTGTGGTTTCTTCCAGAGGCTCTGTAAGAGCTCCTCCATCGAAGAGTACCCTGATATGAACAATCTTCCTGGTTGAGACTGCTTACTAAGCACAACCTCTAGATCTCACTCTCCACAGTATCTATCACAACCTCTAGCTGTGGGGGGACCCTTTGCTTGGTCATGAGCCTTTTGACATGGACCCGTGATAAGAGAGCCCAAGTACAGCTACTTTCTTTGACATACACATGGTCCTTTGTCCAGGCATATATTCTTGCCATTCCAAAAGGAGGAAAAGTGGCTCCATCTTTGGCCCCCTCCACCCACAGTATTACACAGTCTCCCAGGAGTATATGATAGGTTCTCTCAAGAATGTACTCACCACACTTGTACCCATGGCAACCCTGCAGTGGCCTTATGAGCCACAGAGATGCCTGAAACTTTGTGGGCATCCTGAAAATCCATGCGTGCACAATTTTTGTGCACTCAGCATGAGTTGGCTTGGGAAGGAAACACTTATTTCTTTATTCAAGGCCAGGATAGGGGAAAAATAAGGAAGAAAAAAATAAAGGAATAAAGAAAGCTCTCAAACTTAGTAAATATTCCTATTTAATACATGAAATTGAATATAATTAATGAAAAAAATGTTTTGAGGGTTTAATAATGCCTAGTATTAATTGTCTAGGCAGTATTTTAACCTTTATGTTGGTACCTCACATCTACCTCACATTTGCCAGTTTATAAAGTGTAATCACATTCATGGACTCCTGTAGGTTTTACAAAAAATAATAATAAACTGGTAGAGAAGACATTTTTTATTCCAGTTTTACAAGCTAGGAAAATGAGTATCAGAGAAAAGTGATTTGAAACTGCTAAAAAGCTGTTACGTCAGAAGGCAGGTCTTCTTCAATTTTTGTTTTTTTGTTTGTTTTTATCCCTTCTAACTTTTATTTTTATTTTATTTATTTATTTATTTATTTATTTATTTATTTATTTATTGAGACAGAGTTTCACTCTTGTTGCCCAGACTGGAGTGCAAGGGTGCCATCTCGGCTCACCACAACCTCCACCTCCTGGGTTCAAGCAATTCTCCTGCCTCAGCCTCCTGAGTAGCTGAGATTACAGACATGCACCACCACGCCTGGCTAATTTTGTATTTTCAGTAGAGATGAGGTTTCTCCATGTTGGTCTCAAACTCCAGATTTCAGGTGATCAGCCTGCCTCAGCCTCTCAAAGCACTGATATTACAGGAGTGAGCCACCATGCCCGGCCCCTTCCAACATTTATTTTAAGTTTAGGGGCTTCATGTGCAGTTTTGTTACATGAGTAAATTGTGTGTTACTGTGGTTTGGTGCACAGATTATTTCATCACCCAGGTAAGAAGCATAGTACCAAATCGGTAGGTTTTCAATCCTCATGCTCCTCCCACCCTCCACCCCCAAATAGACCCCCTTATCTTTCATTCCCAACTTTGAGTCCATATGTATTGGATGTTTCACTCCCACTTATACATGAGAACATGTGGTATTTTGTTGTCTGCTCCTGTGTTATTTGGCTTAGGAAAATGGCCTTCAGCTGCATCCTTGTTGGTGCAAAGAACATAATTTTGTTCATTTTTATGGCTGCATAGCAATCCATAGGGCATATGTACCACATTTTTCTCATCCAGTCCACAGTTGATGAGCATCTTTGTTGATACCGTGTTTTCACGGTGGTGAATAGTGCTGCAATGAGCATACTATGCATGCCTGTGTCTTTGTGGTAGAATGATTTATATTCTTTCGGATATACACCCAGTAATGATATTGCTGGATCGAAAGTTAGTTCTGTTTTAAATTCTTTGAACAATCTCCAAACTGCTTTCCACAGTGGCTGAACTAATTTACATTCCCTCCAGCAGTGTATAAACATTTTGTTTCTCTCCACAACCTTGCAAGCAACTGTGGTTTTTTTTTGACTTTTTAATAATAGCCATTTTGACTAGTGTGAGATGGTATCGTATTGTGGTTTTGATTTGCATTTCTCTAATGACTGGTGATGTTGAGAATTTTTTCCTATGCTTGTTGGTCATGTGTACATCTTCTTTTGAAAAGTCTCGGTTCACGTTTTTCCCACTTTTTAATGGGGTTGTTTGTTTTTCATATATTGCTTTGTTTGTTTCCTATACATTCTTGACATTAGACCTTTGTTAGGTGCTATTGCTTATAATTCCTGCTAATAAAGACATACCTGAAACTGGGCAATTTACAAAAGAAAGCGGTTTATTGGACTTATAGTACCACATGGATGGGGAGGCCTCACGATCGTGGTGGAAGGCAAAAGGCACATCCCTCATGGTGGCAGACAAGAGAAAAAGAGCTTGTGCAGGGAAATTCCCCTATTTAAAACCATCAGATCTTGTGAGACTTATTCACTATCATGAGAACAGCATGGGAAAGACCTGCCCCCATTATTCGATTACCTCCCACTGGGTCCCTTCCACATCACGTGGGAATTCAAGATGAGATTTGGGTGGGGACACAGCTAAAGCATATCATTCCACCTCTGGCCCTTTCCAAATCTCATGTCCTCACATTTTAAAACCAATCATGCCTTCCCAACAGTCCCCCATAATCTTAACTCATTTCAACATTAACACAAAAGTCCACAGTCCAAAGTTTTATCCAAGACAAGGCAAGTCTCTTCTACCTATGAGCCTGTGAAATCAAAAGTAAGTTAGTTACTTCCTAGATACAATGGGGGTACAGGCATTGGGTAAATATGGCCATTTCTAATGGGAGAAATTGGCCAAAACACAGAGGCTACAGGCCCCATGCAAATTCAAAATCCAGTGGGTAAGTCAAATCTTAAAGCTTCAAAATGATCTCCTTTGATTCCATATCTCACATCCAGGTCACACTGACACAAGAGGTGCACTCCCATGGCCTTGGGGAGACATGCCTCTTGGATTTGTAGGGTATAGTGCCCCCCTGGGTGCTTTCATGGGCTGGTGTAGTGTCTGTGGCTTTTCCAGGTACATGGTGCAAGCTGTTGGTGGATCTACTTTTCTGGGGTTTGGAAGACAGTGGCTGTCTTCTCACAGTTCCACTAGGCAATGCCCCAGTAGGAACTCTGTGTGGGGGTCCCAACTCCACATTTCCCTTCTGCACTGCCCTAGCAGATGTTCTCCATGAGGGCCCTCACACTGCTGATGAAGATACCCTGAGACTGGGCAATTTATAAAAGAAAGAGGCTTAATGGAATTACAGTTCCATGTGACTGGGGAAGGCTCACAAACTTCTGCCTGGACATCCAGGTGTTTCCATACATTCTTTTAAATCTAGGTGGAGGTTCTCAAACCTCAATTCTTGACTTCTGTGCACCTGCAGGCCCAACATCATTTGGAAGCTGCTAAGGCTTGGGCCTGGCACCTTCTGAACCCACAGACCAAGCTCTATATTGGCTCCTTTCAGCCATGGCTGGAGCAGCTGGGACACAGGGCACCAACCCTGTAGGCTGCACACAGCACAGGGGCCTTGGGCCTGGCCCACAAAACCACTTTTTCTTCCTGGGTCTCTTGGTCTGTGATGGGAGGGGCTGCCATGAAGACCTCTGGCATACCCTGGAGACCTTTTCCCTATTGTCTTGGGGATTGACATTCAGCTCCTTGCTACTTATTCAAATTTCTGCAGCCAGCTTGAATTTCTCATCAGAAAATGGGATTTTCTTTTCTATCACATTGTCAGGCTACAAATTTTTTGAAATTTTATGTTCTGTTTCCATTTCGAAACTAAATGCCTTTAGCAGCACCAAGTCACCCCTTGAATGCTTTGCTGCTTAGAAATTTCCTCCACCAGATGCCCTAAATCATTTCTCTCAAGTTGAAATTTCCACAACTCTCTAGGAAAGAGGAAAAATGCCACCAGTCTCTTTGGTAAAACATAACAAGATTCACCTTTGCTCCAGTTCCCAACAAGTTTCTCATCTCCATCTGAGATCACCTCAGTCTGGATTTTATTGTCCATATTATATTAGCATTTTGGTCAAAGCTGTTTAACAAGTCTCTAGGGAGTTCCAAACTTTCCCACATTTTTTTAATCATCTTCTCAGCCCTCCCAACTGTTCCAACCTCTGCCTGTTACCCAGTTCCAAAGTTGCTTCCACATTTTCAGGTATCTTTCCAGCAACACCTGACTTCTGGTTCCAACTTACTGTATTAGTCCATTTTCACACTGCTGATAAAGACATACCCAAGATTGAGCAATTTATAAAAGAAAGAGGTTTAATGGACTTACAGTTCCATGTGGCTGGGGGGCCTCACAATCATGGTGGAAGGTGAAAGGCACATCTCTCATGGTGGCAGACAAAAGAAGGAGAGCTTGTATGGGTAAACTCTTCTTTTTAAAACCATCAGATCTTATGAGACTTATTCACTATCACGAGAACAGCATGGGAAAGACCTGCCCCCATGATTCAATTACTTCTCACTGGGTCCCTCCCACAACACGTGGGAATTCAAGATGAGATTTGGGTGGGGACACAGTCACATTGTATCATTCTCCTTCAATCGGAAGTAATCATAAAAGTGATTCATACAAATATAGAACAATCAGTTATGTTGCTCATCTTTGAATTTTGAACTTACATCTAAAATGGGTATTCTAACATTATGCCATGGGAGCATATATAATGTTAAAGGCACAGAAGAATAACAGCACTATATTACTATGCCCATATTAATACCCATATCAATAAATAAGAGATTTAAGATAGCTTCCTGTATTATGCAAGTAAAGTTTTCTTCGTTTTAATGAAATATATTCATCTGACTGAAAATTTTGAAGCAACTGGTTAATTCTTTACTTTTCTTGTCATGTTAACATGTGTAAGTGTGTGTGTATAATTATTTTGTTAATATTATTTTGAAACAATATTCATGTATCAAAAACACTTGAAAATCATCTTTATTTCAGGCAATAAATATTGTAAAGAGTCAATCTGTCATTCAGAAGTAGAACCTGGTTCTTGTGGGTAAGTACATCCCACTCCATTTAAAAGAAATCAAGATACATTTTTTATTTCTTTTAATGTAATTAAATGGAGTGAGATATAATTATATTAAAAGTAAATGTTATAAATGGTAATTCTACTATGTGTTTTAAATTCTCAAATAACTGATAAAATGTATTCAGAACAAAGCAGAAGTTCCATTTCATTGTGTATCATATCTAATGAATATCACCTTGAAGGTGTATTAGTGTGTCATGTATTTTTAGATATTTCTCAACATGAAGTTTTACATAACTGTCTGCAAATAGCTAATTTTACTATGAGCTATAGAATTTATTAAATATTAGATAAGTAAATATTTGGAAAAAATATCTACTTTGTAGTAGAGAAAAAAAATAAATATGCTCTGCTTACTCTGGTCATTTATGTTTTCCTCCTCCTAAAGTTAAAGAATAGCTCCAGCCAATTAACATACATATATGTGTTCATTCACTGGACAGATTTTATGTGTTTTTATGTTTTAGCACATAGACATGGTAACTAGTAATCCATAATTCTTGACTTCTTCCCTAATAGGTTTCTGAATCAGTTGCCGGAGTAGGAGTCTTACTTTCACCCTTCTACCACTTTCAGCCTTACCAGATGGCCTGGCTGACAGCAACAGCCATGCTTTTGTCTCATAAACAGCATGATGTCTAAGGTGCAACCAAATAAGATAAGGTTCTTAGAACACGTCGTATGGGGGTGAGTCTCAGTGAAACTTATAACATAAAATGATAAAATTTCTGTTTTTGTGTGTGTGCATGTTTGTGTGCATATGTATGTGATAGAAAACGCAGTGGAAGTGCTTAAAATACAAAAATCAGATTTACATTCTTCCAGCTTTTCCAGAGAAGGCAAGTATCTAAAACAAGCAAGTCATTTAAATTCTTTGGCTTTATCACCCCAGAATTCTGTATACTTTCAAACCATTCCTTATTTAACTTAAGCCCCAGGGATTAGAAGACTGCCAAAAAGCACTATATTTCTGGCACATGGACCTAGGATAATTCCCCAAATGTAGAATGCATTTCAAATTGTTTATTGTAAACATGAAGATATCGAAACTCAATTCACTGTAAAACAAATTGAAATCCAGTGCATTTGAAGGTAAGCATTGTAGTTTCCGCTGTAGCAGTCAACTGGTTGGAGTGAACAAAATTATAATGAGCATATCAGAAACAGTAGATTCTTCCTCTTTTCTATTGGCCATCAACAGCACATATTCAACAGAGCCTTCTGTTCTAGTGAAAAGGTCAATCATTTCCATTTGTTGAATATTCAAATGAATACATTATCGTAAGTCCTCTCTGAAAGTTAAATAAAGATGAATATAGATATAGTCTTCCCTCAGAACTCATTCTAGGTAATAAGGAGAGAGCAAAACATAATTGTGACTTTTACAATGTCATAGAGAGTTAATATATTATATATTTTGGGGAGCTTTAGCTTTTGGTTGTTCACTAGTGATGGGTTAGATCATAGGTAAATGAGAATATTTCTGGAAAATTATTGTAATACCTTGCTCCTTAGAAGTCTCATGACTACAGAGATTAATCACCAACAAAGCAACCAAACGCACACCAAATCATTTTTTCACTGTTTTAATGCTTTGTTGTATCTCTGTAGTTGCTAGTGAGAGTACATCCAATTCACACAAGCTAGGTTAATAACAAGATTCACTTTCCTACTTACCTAAGAAGTGTAGATGTTAAAATTTTTTAAAAGTAGAGCTGATTCTTTGCTCAAGTAATAAGTGGGGTCGTTTTTTTTATTTGTACTAATTTATGGGGTACATGTGAAATTTTGTTACCTCCATATGATGCATGGTGATCAAGTCCGGGTATTTAGGGTATCTGTCACCTGAGCACAAGACATTTTTGTTAACTGTAATCACCTTACTTTGTTATCCATCACTGAATTTATTCCTTCTATCTAACTGTATGTTTGTATCTTTAACACATTTCTCTTCCTCATTCTCACCACTCACCCTTCCAGTCTCTGTTCTTTACCTTTCTACTCTCTTAACTCCATGTGATCAAAGTTTTTAGCTCCCACATATAAATGAGAACATGCAATATTTGTCTTTTCGAAGGTGGCTTATTTCATTTAACATAACGACCTCCAGTGTGGCCGGGCACAGTGACTCACGCCTATAATCCCAACACTTTCAGAGGCTGAGGTGGGCGGATCACTTGAGGTTGGGAGTTCGTGATCAGCCTGACCAACATAAAGAAACACCGTCTCCACTAAAAATACAAAATTAGGCAGGCATGGTGGTGCATGCCTGTAATCCCAGCTACTCGGGAAGCTGAGGCAGCAGAATTGCTTGAACCTGGGAGGAGGAGGTTGTAATGAGCCGAGATCGCGCCATTGCACTCCAGCCTGGTCAACAAGAGTAAAACTCTGTCTCAAAACAAACAAACAAACAAATAAAAAAACCAAAAACCACAATGACCTCTAGTCTCATGCATGTTGCTGCAAATGACATAACTGGAATCAGTTTTCCTGATCTCCTAACATTTCTGTTCAACTGATTTTGTTCTCAGATTCTATAAGATAGCCTCCATTTTATATACCTTAGTGTATCCAGTAAAACAAACAAACAATACAAACAAACAAAAACCTTTCTTTTCTTTTCTGGAAGCTTCAAGAAAGGTTTTTAGATTCATTTTGATTGGAACAACTTCGGCCACATGTCCTTCTGAATGTTTCTTTAGCAGAAAGCCAAAGTCATGTTGGCCCAGGCTTGCAATGATGGCCCATCCCTGGAGCCTTTTCCCTTTAACCACATGGACTGAAAGTGAGAGAGAAAGACACAAACCATCAAATGAAAATTAGATATTTTCATTATAAGAAAGTAGATATTGGGTAGTTAACTATTGGGTAGAAAACCGGTATGTACACTTATAATAATAAAAGTAAAGAATCACTTTAAACCCACACTTTTTGGCTGACCACATTAACATATACCCTCCTATATATAAAACTGAAACTTCAGTCCAAAAGGATTTACAATAATAACATCTAGTCATAATGTCCAGCTTCAAATCCAGGCTGTATGGGTAATATTCAACTGATATGTAAATCTTCAATATCTGATAACTTACACTTAAATTATATATTTATTCAGCTATAAAATGTCATAGCCCAACGTTTAAAAAAAACAAAGAATAACTTTTAGGTAACTTTGAGAGAAGACATTGAAAAGCATCACATTATTGTTATTAATTCATAGCACACAATATCCTAGAATATAGAAGAGAAGGGTCTTTCTATGTAGCAATGAACTAAGTTTTATTTCAGTGCTGTTGTTTTGTTTTGTATTTTGTATCACCTGCACTTTCCTATTTGTGTTTGCCAATCTTGAACATATTTGAGATAAAAATACAGAAGGGACTTGGCGCAGTGGCTTACACTTGGAATCCTAGCATTCATGAGGCCAAAGTGGGTGGATTGCTTGAACTCAAGAGTTCAAGATCAGCCTGGGCAGCACGGCAAAACCTTGTCCCTACAAATAATACAAAAATTATTTGGGCATCGTGCTGTGTACCTGTAGTGCCAGTTACTCAGAAGGCTGAGGTGGGAGAATCACTTGAGCCGGAGAGGTGGAGGTTGCAGTGAGCCATGATTGTGCCATTACACTCCAGCAGGGGTGACAGGGTGAGAACTTTTCTCAAAATAATAATAATAATAATAATAATATTAAAAATACAGGTCTTCCATTATGCAAAGTGCAATCCTTTGCAGTGGATACCTTATAAGCACTGTGGAGGTGGGCAGATAAAGAGTAGCCTAAGGATTTTTCAGTATAGATATTTTGTAGGCAACAAATATGACTTCATTAAGCATTTGTCAAAAATGTTTTTAATAACTTTTAAGACAATTTTTAAAAGTTGTTCTTTATAATTTTCCTACTCTATTTGTGTTTATTTATATTCAAAGTCTGTTAAGCAATGTGGGAGAACTTGCCTACTTGTGCTTACTCCTTGGGTCAAGTTTTGTCTTAAAAGTTGTGTCTCTGGGCCGGGCGCGGTGGCTCAAGCCTGTAATCCCAGCACTTTGGGAGGCCGAGACGGGCGGATCACGAGGTCAGGAAATCGAGACCATCCTGGCTAACACGGTGAAACCCCGTCTCTACTAAAAACTACAGAAAACTAGCCGGGCGAGGTGGCGGGCGCCTGTAGTCCCAGCTACTCGGGAGGCTGAGGCAGGAGAATGGCGCGAACCCGGGAGGTGGAGCTTGCAGTGAGCCGAGATCCGGCCACTGCACTCCAGCCCGGGCAACAGAGCGAGACTCCGTCTCAAAAAAAAAAAAAAAAAAAAAAAAAAAAGTTCTGTCTCTGATCAACAGGCCTCTGTGCTCTGTTTATCCCCTTAGGATCCTAAGTGGATCTGCTTAGCCACAGTCTCATAGAGAATTCAAGAAAATAACTTGACAGGGAAGGCACTAACTGTATCCTTCCTACAAAGTGAAGCACAGAATATGTAATTTCCCATGGCTTGTCCTTTAATAAAATTAGCTTGGTTGCCAGTATTGGTCTTCTCCAACCCCACCAGTTTCCAGGTTAGCTGAATTAAAATAATCTTGAATTAAAGAATACAGGACGAAATGGCCTCTTCTTGTTTAATTTTCTCTAGACTTTGAGAAAGGTTTTTTTTTTTTTTTTTTTTTTTTTTTTTTTTTTTTTTTTTTTTAGCTCCGTTCATGTAGAAAACTGAATTTGAGACAAAAATTAAGATGAAAATATTTAATTGTAGAAGTGCAAGTCCAAAACAGTAAGAATGATGAAAATCAGGGGGAAGGCAAAAGAAGGAAAATTACACTCTTTCTCCAACACTACCCCCACCCCTTTTTCCTGTAAATTACTTTTAGTTTTTATACTTCAACAAGATGATTTCAAAAACTGAATTTTTTCCTTTTTTTTTTTTTTTTGAGACAGAGTCTTGCTCTGTCTCCCAGGCTGGCGTGTAATGGTGGAATATCTGCTCACCGCAACCTCTGCCTCCTGGTTTCAAGCAATTCTCCTGCCTCAGCCTCCTGAATAGCTAGGATTACAGGTGCCCGCCCCCATGCCTGGCTAATTTTGTTTTGTATTTTCAGTAGAGACGGGATTTCACCGTGTTGGCCAGGCTGATCTCATAACTTCACCCTCCTCAGCCTCCCAAGGTGCTGGGATAACAGGGGTGAGCCACCACACCTGGCCTAAAAATGAAATTTTTCCTAAGGCCATTTTATAGAAGATTCATTTTTTATGTATATAGTTATTATGTTATTTTAATTATTACTTATTTTATTATGTGTATACGCAAAGTCTATAACAAATCAAAAATTATTTTAATGATGATAATGACAAGAATAAACAGTTCATTTTTAGAAAGAACAGCTTAATAATAACTTACAAGTTTAAAATATAAAGGCTAGAAGATGGTTTAGAGTGGTCTTTTATTTCATTTTCGATTTGGTTATCATCAGTGCTACCTTAGGTGGTCCTTTCCTCGCTTTCTCAATGCTTTATGCTACTTTATTTCTTTTTAGTTCTGCTTCCTCCATTGATGAGGGGAGTTGCAAGAATCTGTGGTCATCTGAATATTTACCTTCCACAGTCTCAAACTAAAATACTCTAAGAAATCTTTTGATCTATAAATATTAACTACCTCTTAAAACATTACTCCTGTGTTCTGTTCTGTTTAAACACTTTTTTTTTTTTTTCCTGAATTATGAAGACTTTTATAATCAATCCTTGGGTTATTTCAGATTTTTGCAAGACTGTTTTAATAGTTTGTTATAGATGATGGTTGATTTTATAGGGGTAGTGACAGTGTAGAGGAAAACAAGTTGAAAATTTAAGATTGATTTGAGGTGTAGAATTGATAGGACTACATAATAAAATAGGCAATTTTAATGAATGAAGAAAAAATAATTTAACCACAGATAATGGTACTTCATGTAATTTCCTATGATTAATCTAACACACACACACACACACACACACACACACACACACACACACAGATCCATTATTCAAATTCTTGATTCTAAAATGTTCAGGTTAAATTAATATAGCTTTGAGTATTTCATGTTTATTAATATTATCCTACAATTTCACAATTATTTATTAACATTTTGAAATTTATTAAGAAATGAATGTTTTAGATGTTTTAGAGAATGACATTATCCAGTTTGACCAAAAATTCATATATTAGGGGATAATGATAAACCTCTAAATTAATACTTATAAGGAAGATATATGATTTGTTTCTCTAAACAGTTAACTTTAAAAAAAATTCTCAATAATATTTTCAATCTGTACAACCTCTATTGTACAACCTACATTTTTGTTGCTTTTTATAAAATTGGTGTCCAAAGTAAATTCTTTAATATATTATTACTAGTATAAGGAAAGATAGTAACTGTATGCATTCATATTTATAGAAATTCTTGTACTTTTGTGTTACTTTTCTTCCAATAGATATTCTTCTTTTATTTTCATCATTTATTTGTCTTATTATAATTTCTAAAAACATTACATGGTAACTCTAGTAATAGTAGGCTTTTTATCTATATTTTTCTGTTTAATAAGAATACTTCAGGCATTTTCTTATTTTTTGCTATAATCCCTCTCTATGTCATGACAACTCTTAGGTGAGCTTTGTATAAACAATATGGCTCCCCAAAGCACAAACTACTATTTTGAAGAACATTATTCAAATAAATTTCCTCTCATTCGAATGCAGGCATTTGAAATAATTCTAAATATTCTCTCTCAGAAATAGTCCCTGCTATTTCTTAGTCTCACTTCCCAAGTGTAGTTTGGCCAATGTTTCCAAAGCATTTAACACAACAGATTCTGTATCTGATGACACCAGAACGTAGAGCAATTTGTCTAGAAGTCCAGTCCATTTCAGGCCACACAGATCCTTCAGATTACTGTCTGGGAAGGAAAAAAAAAAATAAGGGAGGAGAATGGAGACTATAAACCACCCAAGTGTGGTAATTTATGTGATAGAGAAGAGTATGTTTACAGACTCCATGAGATATATTTCGAGATGTGTTGACGGAACATGGTTTGGCTGAGGGGATTGAAGGAATAGTAGCAGAGCAAACGGAATTATTTATGAGATCACAGAAAGTGGTTGTTCATTTACAAAGTCCAAAAACCTAAAGCAAATAATACAAAATCTCAGATGTAATAATAATGATGCCTTTGAGTGGAACAAGAGAAATGTCTGGTGACTAATTTACAGAAATGTAAACTTCAACTTTATCAAAATCATCAGAAATTATTGAAATAATCACTTATGGGATACACATAATTCGTAGGGAGAAGATTCTTTCCATGTATGAAGGCACCTAGATAGAGAAAAGGTTGATTTTATGCTTAGCAATATTATTTTTGTTGTTTAAAAATGACATGATTAGTGAATTTCTATAGAAATCATGAAAGAATTGCAAAAAGGTATTCCCTTTTTTATAAGTAAAATCCTTATACTATTTAATTTCATATCTTTGTGAATTTTGTTATTTTTAACCGCTATGTGCCAAGCTCCTATTTTTGTTTAGTCTATAATAAGAAAAATATTTTTCTTTTATTATTTAAAAGAAGAGGATGTTTAAATGGAGAGAAGTAATATGTTCAAGGTGCTATTGCACCAGTAACATTTTCAAGATCATGGAACAAGATGTACAAATAAGAGAAAATACTTTGAAAATTTTCTGAGGTTTAAAAGACAATGGGAACATATGAAAACAAATCAAGTGTGATACAATTTTAATTGAAGAAAGATACCAAATTCAAAACAATTAGAATTACTGCACAATTAAAATTTTCTTTCAGTGTTTATTTTTGTACTCCATATAATGACAATGGTGAATCCATTTTTTTTTGAAGCTTAAACTTACACAATTTGTTGAACATATTCAGGTTAAAATGAAAGAAAAAACAGAAAAAATGCATACAGTATGGAATATTTATTTAGACAGAGAAAATAGGCCATAGTCATAAATTTCAAAAGCTGACACAGCACAAACAATAAAATAGAGAAAAATAAGAAAATATATTATCTGATATAGTATACAATAATTTTCTATATTTTTTTCTATTATTCTTTTATTGTCTTTGAGGTAATATTTTATAATAATATTTCTATAGAGAAAATAGTAAGCCTTTTTTCATCTTCTGTTAGTTGTTCAAAAGTTGTTTTATTATTGATAACTTTTAAACATGTCATTCATCTTCAAACTTACTTTATTTGTACTGATTTATTATTTTTAGAGAGGAGTCTCATTCTATCACTCATCCAGGGTGGAGTACAAAAGTCCAGTGATAATTTACTGCAGCATCAATCTCTCCTGGGCTCCAGTGATCCTCCCACTTCAGCCTCCTGAGTAGCTGTGATCACAGGTGCACACCAGTATGCCTGACTTTCTCTCTCTCCCTTCCTTCCTTCCTTCCTTCCTTCCTTCCTTCCTTCCTTCCTTCCTTCCTTCCTTCCTTCCTTCCTTCCTTCCTTCCTTCCTTTCTTCTTTCTTTCTTTCTTTCTTTCTTTCTTTTTCTTTCTTTCTTTCTTTCTTTCTTTCTTTCTTTCTTTCTTTCTTTCTTTCTTTCTTTCTTTCTTTCTTTCTCTCTCTCTCTCTTTCTTTCTCTCTCTCTCTCTCTTTCTTTCTTTGTCTCTCTCTCTCTCTCTCTTTCTTTCTTTCAGACAGGGTCTTTCTCTATTGCTAAGGCTGGTCTTGAATTCCTGGCCTCAAGCAATCTTTAAACTTGCTGTTAATGAACAGGTGACATAAACATCTGTTTATAATGATGTGACAGATTTACTCTGCCACCTTATACAACTAAAAATAGCAGAAAAATATATGAAATAAGAGTTTTCAGACACTTCAAATCAGGTAGTAAAAATAAATCCTGAAAGTAGAAAAGTGCATGAGGTTAGCTCTGAAGTATAACCAGTGCATTACTTGGAGAGAATGTTTAGCCTCAGCAAAGGAAACCTCCTGAGTTGTGGAGACAATTCAAAATTGGGAAGAATAGTGAAGAGAGAAAGTATACACAGAGAACGTGGATTGATTCTTTTGGTGAATACTGAGCAATGTATACTTGTAAATACAAAACACAACAAAAAATACCTAAGTTTAAGGCAGTCACTCCCACAAACAGTAGAACAAAATTTCAAAAGCTCAGCAAGACTTGAAATAGAGCAGAAAAACCTTCTAATATACTCCAAATCATGACACGTATACAGAAGCATTCTGCCATGGTAATGAGGCCGATTTATACCCAATCCAAATGTCCCTGGGATTTTAAGAATAACAGTGGTTAAAAATATACATAGAAAGGATCAAGTTGTTTTCAAGTAAATTAACTGTATCACAGAAAAATGTAAAAAATACTTAAAGAAATACTAGCCTCATTCATATACCTAGCATCTATGTAGAGTTTACAACATATAATGTTCAATCATCAAACATGCAAAGAAGCAGAAAAATTATGCCTATCTGGGATGTAAATCAGCATATAATCCTAGACCCAGAAATAATACAGAAAACAGAATTATTTGGCAAGGTAATTATACCAGATATTTTAAAAGAATTCAATATTAAAGAAGGTATAGAAGATAATTAGAATGTCAAGGAAACATCTGGAAGCACAGAAAATGACATACCAAACGTGGATAAAAATATAATGTTAGAGAATTTTTTAAAACCCAGAATGGTATTTACAGCAATTTATATATCACCTACAGATAGAAAGAATTCAAAATGAAGTAAGGAAAATAAGACAGAATAAATTGAACTGTGTTCTGTCAATGTACTGTAGGTCAATATCAAGTACTTCTAATGTTTTTGGGATTCAAATCTCAGAAAGAGAAGTTCAGGGAGTGGGGGCAGTGGAAATCTATAATAAGAAATGATGGCAAATAATTTTCTTTTTTTTAACTTTTCTTTATTTTTAAACTTTTAAGTCCAGGAGTAAAAGTGCAGATTTGTTACATAGGTAAACATGTGTCATGGGCAGTTTGTTGTACAGATTAGTCCATCACTCAGGTATTAAGCCTAGTACCCATTAGTTTTCCTGATCCTCCCCCTCCTCCCACTCTTCACCCTCCAAAGGCGCCAGAGTGTGTTGTTCCCTTCTATGTTTCCAGCCATTATGGAAGATAGTGTGGTGATTCCTCAAAGACCTAAAGACCAAAATACCATTCAACTCAGTTGGGTATATACCCAAAGGAATACAAATCATTCTCTTATAAAGGCACATGAACATGTATGTTTATTGCGACACTATTCACAATAGCAAAGACATGGAATCAACCCGAATGCCCATCAATGATAGACTGAAAAAGTAATTTTCAAAATTTGATAAAAACTCTAAACCCACAGAACCAAAAACTTCAATAAACAACAAACACAAGAAACATGACAAAAATCCCAAGAACATTAGATTAAAACAATTTAAAACTAATGATAGAAATCTTACAAAAGAGAGAATTCACAAATTTAAAAGAACAGAGATAAGAAAGAGACATTATATAGAATAAAGATACATATTCAAAAGAACAAAGAATGATGATGGAAATATTTTTGGAAATGATGAATCATAATGCTGCAGAGCAACATCCTTATAATTCTGGAAGAAAAATGCCAACCTAGAATGTTATACTCAGTATAGTATCTTCCCTACAAATAACAACTGAAAAAAAAATCATTACCAGCAAACCAGCATTCTGAGGAAAATTATAGGAATTGCTTCAGGTAAAAAAAAATTGATACTAGATTAAAATCTGGATCTACATAAAAAATGAAGATTACTGAATATAAAAAATATATGAGTAAATATAACCTAACCAAGGAGGTAAAAGACTTCCACAAGGAAATCTACAAAACACTGCTGAAAGAAATCAGCCAACAGAAACAAATAGAAACACATCTCATGCTCATGGATGAGTAGAATCAATATTGTGAAAATGACCATACTGCCAAAAGCAATCTACAAATTTAATGCAATTTCCATCAAAATGCCACCATCATTCTTCACAGAACTGGTAAAAACAATCCTAAAACGTATGTGGAATAAAAAAGAGCCCACATAGCCAAAGCAAGAATAAGCAAAAAGAAGAAATCTGGAGGCATTACATTACCTGATTTCAAATAATACTGTAAGACCATAGTCACTAAAACAAGGTACTGGCATAAAAATAGACACATAGGACAATGGAACAGATTAGAGAATCCAGAAATAAACCCTAATAACTACAGTCAACTGATCTTCGACAAGGCAAACAAAAACATAAAAGTGGGAAAAAGACACCCTATTCAACAAATGGTGTTGGGATAATTGGCAAGCCACGTGCAGAAGAATAAAACTGTGTCCTTATCTCTCACTTTATGCAAAAATCACCTCAAGAGGGATCAGAATTTAAATCCAAGACCTGAAACTATAAAAATTCTAGAAGATAACATTGGAAAAATCCTTGTGGACATTGGATTAGTCAAGGATTTCATGACCAAGAACCCAAAAAGCAAATGCAATAAAAACCAATGATAAATAGCTGGGACTTAACTTAAGAGCTTTTGCATGGCAAAAAGAACAGTCAGCAGAGTGAGCAGATAAGCCACAGAGTGGGAGAAAATCTTCACAATCTCTACATCTTACAAAGGACTAATATCCAGAATCTACAATGATTTCAAACAAACTAGAAAAAAAAAAATTCCATCCAAAAGTGGGTTAAGGACATGAATAGACAATTCTCAAAAGAAGATATACAAATGGCCAACAAACATGAAAAAATGCTAATGATCAGGGAAGTGAAAATCAAAACCACAATGCCAGACCGCTTTACTCCTGCAAGAATGGCCATAGTTAAAAAAAATAAAAAAATAATAGATGTTGGCATAGATGTGGTGAACACAGAACAATTCTGCACTGCTGGTGGGAATGTCAATTAGTCCAACCACTATGGAAAACAGTTTGGAAATTCCTTAAAGAACTAAAGTAGAACTACCATTTGATCCAGCAATCCTACTACTGGGTATCTAACCAGAGGAAAACAAGTCACTATACATAAAGGGTAGTTGTATACACGTTTATAGCAGCGAAATTTGCAATTGCAAAAATGTGGAACTAACCCAAATGCCCATCAATCAATGCATGGATAAAGAAACTGTGGTATATATACACAATGGAATACTACTTACCCATAAAAAGGAATGAATTAATGGCATTCACCGCAACCTGGATGAGATTGGAGACTACTGTTCTAATTGAAGTACCTCAGAAATGGAAAACCAAACATTATGTTCTCACTCAGAAGTGAGAGCTCAGCTATGAGGATGTAAAGGCATAAGAATGACACAATGGACTTTTGAGACTCATGGGAAATAGGTGAGAAGGGGTTGAGGGATAAAAGACTACAAATTGAGTACAGTGTATACTGCTTAGGTGATGGGTGCACTGAAATCTCACATATCACCGCTAAAGAACTTATGTAACCAAATACCACCAGATCCCCAATAACCTATGGAAATAAAAAACAAAAGAGTGATCCATATCATAAAAATAATTATAAATATGAATATGTTCATCAGCGTTTATAAATAACAGTAAAAATGAAAAAAACTCAATTTTTAAATTATACTTTAAGTTTTGGGTTACATGTGTAGAATGTGCAGTTTTGTTACATAGGTATACATGTGCCATGGTGGTTTGCTGCACCCATCAACCTGTCACCTACATTAGGTATTTCTTCTAATGTTATCCCTCCACTACCCTCCCAACCCCCAGCAGGCACCAGTGTGTGATGTTCCCCTCCCTGCGTCCATGTGTTCTCATTGTTCAACTCCCACTTATGAGTGAGGACATGTGGTGTTAGGTTTTCTGATCTTGTGATAGTTTGCTGAGAATGATGGTTTCCAGCTTCATCTATGTCCCTGCGAAGGACATGAACTCATCCTTTCTTATGGCTGCATAGTATTCCATGGTGTATATGTGCCAAATTTTCTGTCTAGTTCATCTGTCTAATATTGACAGTGGGGTATTAAAACCTCCCACTATTATTGTGTGGGAGTATAAGTCTCTTTGTACGTCTCTAAGAACTTGCTTTATGAATCTGAGTGCTCCTGTATTGGGTGCAAATATATTTAGGATAATTAGTTCTTCTTGCTGCATTGATCCCTTTACCATTACATAATGCCCTTTTTTGTCTTTTTTGATCTTCGTTGGTTTAAAGTCTGAAAAAAACCTCAATTTTTAACAATAAAAAGATAACATTACCCATTAAATCTAAACTGTATAGAGACATGGAAAAGTATATATAAATTTAAAACAAAGAACAGAAAATTATAGGTGTGAAATTATAACTTTTTTAAAATGTAAAAGTGCATATGAATTAAAAAGCAGTAGGTTCAAAAAAAAAAAAAAAGAATAAATACCAGAATAGAAGATTTAAATTCAAACATATCAATACACAGAGATAGTAAATGGTTTAAACACTCAGATTAAAAGGCAGGGACTGTCAGTTTGGATTAAAAGAATTTAAAAAATAACAACAAAAGATGCACAGCCA
Source organism: Macaca nemestrina (assembly GCF_043159975.1). Lineage (NCBI taxonomy): Eukaryota > Metazoa > Chordata > Mammalia > Primates > Cercopithecidae > Macaca > Macaca nemestrina. The sequence continues at coordinate 39,187,352 of NC_092128.1, forward strand.
TATCCTGTCTAGAAATAAAGTATCTTTTATTTTCCCATAGAAAGAGCCAACCAGTTTAAAAGTAAAATAATGGAAAATATTATACCATGCTAATTCTAATTGAAATAAAAGTTTGGCTACATACAAGGCAAATTCCAGATCAAGAAATGGAGATAACAAAGGTCATTTTGGCTGGGCGCTGTGGCTCACGCCTGTAATCTCAGCACTTTGTGAGGCCGAGGCCAGCAGATGATGAGGTCAGGAGTTTAAGACCAGCCTGGCTAACGTAGTAAAACCCCATCTCTACTAAAAATACAGAAAATTAGCCAGTTGTAATGGTGGGTGCCTGTAATCTCAGGTACTTAGCAGGAGGCAGGAAAATCGCTTGAACCCGGGAGGTGGAGGTTGCAGTGAGCTGAGATCACACCATTGCACTCCAGCCTGGGTGACAGTGCGAGACTCTGTCTTTTTTTTTTTAAAAAAAAAAAAGGAAGAAAGCTCATTTTATACTGAACTAGGGGTCAATTTACCAAGTGAACATGCAATTATAACAATTGATGCATCTAATCATGAAGTTTCAAACCATATGAAGAAAAAGTGAATCAAAAGGAAGGATAGGATACAAAAGAAATCCCAAATTTATAGTTGTGTAGGTTTCAGCACCTCCTTTCAATAATTGATAGAGCAAGTACATATAAAAATTAAGGATATAAAAGATTTGAAAGAATTATATTTAGAAAGTGGGCTATAGATGCTCCTGGACTTATGATGGGGTTATGTCTTGATTAATCCATCATAAGTGAAAAATATTGTAAGTCAAAAAATGCATTTAATACATCTAACCTGTATAACATCATGGCCAACTGTATCATAAATATCCTCAGAAAAATTACATCAGCTTACAGTTGGGCAAAATTATCTAACAAAAAGCCTATTTATAATAAAATATTGACTGTCTCATGTAATTTACTGAATGTTGCACTGAAGTTTGGTTTCTACTGATGCATTTCACTTTCACACTCTCATAAAGTCAAAAAGTTGAACCATTGTAAGTCTGAGGTCATCTGTAAAAGATCTTTAGAAAATGTTCATCTAAACACAGCCAAATATTTATTACTTTTCAAGTGCATACAAAGCATTAACCAAAATAGATCATAATCTGGATGAGAAAATACATGACAATAATTATAGAAGTTTTTATACTATTACAAATGTGTTTCTTGGCTATGATTAAATTATAAATCTAGAAGAGAAAGAGATAAGACATCTCGTAAACATTTTGAAATAAACTAACACCTTTGTGTACAGCCTATGTGTTATAGAAGAAATAAGAAAAATAAAGCATTATGAACTAAAGAATAAAATAAAAACAGGATATATGAAATTATGTGAGATGCATGATAGTGCTTAGAATAAAACTTATAGTACTGAAATACATTGAAAAGGAAAAAAAATATATCAATGGTTTAAGTTTTCCCCAAAGAAAGTGCAAATAGAGTAGCAAAATAAATCAAGAGGAGTATATAAAAATGATAAGAAAAACAAAGGTCAGTATCATTGACAATGAAATTTAGGAAAATCAATAAAATTAAAAGTTATTTCTTAATAAGTTAAATAAAAATGAAAACTTCTTTCCAGGCCAATTGAGATAAAAATGGCAGTCAAAGATTATGAATATCATGAATACAAGAGAAGGCATCACCACATGTTATATACATATATGTGTGTATATATATACACACATTTATATTACATATATATATATAATTGCCTCAAATTTTTAAAATGTCTGCTCTTAAAAAAGGGAATGTTAAGTTAATTAAAACACTGAACATGGATTTGGATAAGACATTTCAAAAATATATTTGATAAAGTATTTACATCTAGAATATATAATTTTCAAGCTTGATTATATAAAAACAAATAATTAAAAAAACATAGGGAAAGCATTCAATCATTCAATTTACCAAGAAAGTATCAAGATAAAGAAATAAGTAAAAGCAGCCTAATTTACAATGTCTACAAAAAATTTAAACATGCCTGGGAATAAATGTAAACAAATAGGTGAAAGATCTCTACAATGAAAACTACAAAACATCAATGAAAAAAATTGAAGGAACAAAAAAAGACATCAAATTCTCATGGATTAGAAGAATTACCATTGTTAAAATTACCATATTACTTAAAGTAGTCTAAAGATTCAATGTAATCCTTATAAAATATAAATGGCATTCCTCACAGAAAGAGAGAAAAAAAAAATCCTAGCATTCATATGGAACTACAAAAGACCCTAATCAGCCAAAGCAATTTTGAGGGCAAAAAAAAAAGCTGCAGTTAGCTACCTAACTTCAAAATATACTACAGAGGCATAGTAACCAAAATAGCATGGTACTGGCATTAAAACAGACAAATAGACCAGTGAAACACAATGGAGAACCCAGAAACAGATTCATATAATTACAGCCAATTGTTTTTTGTCAAAGTTGCTAAGACCATGCAATGGGGAAAGACACCCCCTTCAATAAACGGTGCTAGGAAAATTGGATATTTGTATGCAAATGAATGAAACTAGATACCTCTTTATCGTCATACACAAGAATCAACTCAAAATGGATTAAAACCTTAAAAGTAATCACCCAAACTATAAAACTCCCAGAAGAAAATAGGAGAAATGCTTCAAAAAGTCAATCTTGGTAAAAATGTTATAGCCAAGACTTCAAAATCACAGGCAACCAAATATAGATAAATGGGACTATATTAAATGAAAAAGCTTCTACCCAGAAAAGGACATAATCAACAGAGTGAAGAGATAACACATAGAATCGGAGAAAATATTTGCAAACTATTTATCTGTGAAGACTCATATGCAAGATATAAAAGAAACTCAAGTAACTCAATACAAAAAAACTAAAATAAAAAAATAAAAATACAAACAACCCCGTTAAAAAATGGGCAAAGGACATGAACACTTTTCAAAAGAAGACATACATATGGCCAACAATCATATGAACAAAACCTCAACATCACTGATCATTAGAGAAATGCAAATCAAAACAACAATGAGATACTATCTCATACCACTCAGAATGGCTATCATTAAAAACTGTAAAAACAACAGATGCTTGAGAGGTTGCAGAGGAAAAAGAATGTTGTATACTGTTGATGAGAGTATAGATTCATTCAACCATTGAGAAAGACAGTGTGGCATTTCTTCAAAGACCTAAAGAAAGAAATACCATTCAACCCAGAAATCCCATTACTGGGTAAATACCCAGAGGAATGTAAATTATTCTATTATAAAGACACATGCATGCATATATTCACTGCAGCACTATTCACTATAGCAAAGACATGGAATCAACCTAAATGCCTATCAGTGATAGAACTGATTAAAGAAACTATAGTACATATATATCATGGACTACTATGCAGTCATAAAAATGAAGGGAGATCATGTCCTTTGTGGAGACATGGATGGAGCTGGAGGCCATTATCCTTAGCAAACTAATTCAGGAATAGAAAATCAAATACTGCATGACTCACTTATAAGTGGGAGTTAAATGGTGAGAACACATGGACACATAGAGAGGAAAAACACCACTGGGGTCTTTGGAGGGTGGAGGGTGCGAGCAAGGAGAGGATCAGGAAAAATAACTAATGGGTACTAGGCTGAATACCTGGCTGATGAAATAATCTGTACAACAAACTCACATGACACAAGTTTACCTATGTAACAAATCAGCACATGTGCCCCTGCACTTAAAATAAAAGTGCAAAAAGTCATAAGAAATCATAAAAAAACCCACAAACTCTCCAAAAAAAAATCTAATAAAAGAGTGGGCAAAGAGTGAAATGTCTAAAGAGACATTTCTCAAGAGAAGACATACAAATGGCCAATATGTATCTGAAAAAAATTTGTCATCAATAATCATCAAGGAAATGCAAATCAAAGCCTCAATGAAATAGCTCACCTCAGTTAAAATGGCTATTATAAAGAAGACAGAAAATAATTAATGTTGGCAACAGTACAGAGAAAAGGGAACTCACACTGTAGATGGGAATGTAAATTAGTACAGCCGTATAAAAGAAAGTGTGAAGATTTCTCAAAAGATTAACAATAGAGTTACCATTTGATCTAGCAATCCCACTACTAGATATTTATCCAGAGAAAAAGAAATCAGTGTGTCAAATGGTCATCTGTAACCCTATATTTAATACAGTGCTATTCACAATAGCTAAGATATGGGATTAACCCAGATTTCCATCAACAGATAAATGAAAATGTGTATATATAATATATAATAAACATATATACATATATTATATATACCAAATAAATAAATACACACACATACACACATTGATATGGTTTGGCTGTGTCCTCACCCCATTCTCAACTTGAATTGTATCTCCTAGAATTCCCACATATTGTAGGAGGGACCCAGTGGGAGGTAATTGAATCATGGGGGTCAGTCTTTCCCATGCTATTCTTGCGATAGTGAATGTCACACGAGATATGATAGGTTTATCAGGGGTTTTCACTTTTCTTCCTCATTTTCTCCTGCTGCTGCCATGATTCTGAGGCCTCCCCAGCCATGTAGAACTGTAAGTCCAATTAAACCTCTTTTTCTTCCCAGACTTGAGTATGTCTTTATCAGCAAAGTAAATATGGACCAATACTACCAATTGGTGCCAGTAGAGTGGGGCACTCTGGAAAAGATACCCAAAAATTCAGAAGTGACTTTGGTACTGGGTAACAAGCAGAGGTTGAAATAGTTTGGAGGGCTCAGAAGAAGACAGGAAAATGTGGGAAAGGTTGGAACTTCCTACATAATTATTGAATAGCTTTGCCCAAAAGTCTGATAGTGATATGGACAATAAGGGCCAGACTGAGGTGGTCTCAGATGGAGGTGAGGAACTTATTAAGAATTGGAGCAGGCCGGGCGTGGTGGCTCACGCCTGTAATCCCAGCACTTTGGGAGGCCGAGGCGGGCGGATCACAAGGTCAGGAGATCGAGACCACAGTGAAACCCCGTCTCTACTAAAAATACAAAAAATTAGCCGGGCGCGGTTGTGGGCGCCTGTAGTCCCAGCTACTCGGGAGGCTGAGGCAGGAGAATGGCGTGAACCCGGGAGGCGGAGCTTGCAGTGAGCCGAGATCGCACCACTGCACTCCAGCCTGGGCTGGGCGACAGAGCGAGACTCCGTCTCAAAAAAAAAAAAAAAAAAAAAAAAAAAGAATTGGAGCAAAGGTGACTCTTGTCATGTTTACGTAAAGAGACTGGCGGCATTTTGCCTATGCCCTAGAGATTTGTGGAACTTTGAACTCGAGAGAGATGATTTAGGGTATCTGGCAGAAGAAATTTCTAAGTAACAAAGCATTCAAGAGGTGACTTGGGTACTGTTAAAGAAATTCCGTTTTATAGGGGAAGCAGGGTATAAAAGTTTGGAAAATCTGCAGCCTATTTGATAGAAAAACCCATTTTCTGAGGAGAAATTTAAGCTGGCTTCAGAAATTTGTATAAGTAGCAAGGAGCCAAATGTGAATTCCTAAGACCACGGGGAAAATGTCTCCAAGCCACGTCAGAGACCTTCATGGAAGCCCTGCCTGTCACAGGCCCAGAGGCCCAGGAGGAAAAACTAATTTTGTGGGCCAGGATCAGGGTTCCTGTGCTGTGTGCAGCCTGAGGACTGGATGCCTTGTGTCCCAGCTGCTCCAGCTGTGGCTGAAAGGGGCCAATGTCCACTCAGGCTGGCTTCAGAGGGTGGAAGCCCCAAGCCTTGACAGCTTCCACATGGTGTTGAGCCTGAGGGTACACAGAAGTCAAGATATAAGGTTGGGAATCTCTGCCTAGATTTCAGCAGATGTATGGAAATGCCTGGATGCCCAGGCAAAAGTTTGCTGCAGGGGCAGGATCCTCACGGAGAACCTCTTCTAGGGCAGTGTGGAAGGGAAATGTGAGGTTGAATACCCCACATAGTGTCCCTACTGCAGCACTGCCTAGTGGAGCCGTGAAAAGAAGACAACCATCCTTCAGACCCCAGAATGGCACATCCCCCGACAGCTTGCAACCTGCACCTGGAAAAGCTTCAGACACTCAAAGCCAGCCCGTTAAAGCAGCCAGGAGGGAGACTGTATCCTGCAAAGCCACAGGGGTGGAGCTGCCCAAGACTGTGGGAACCTACCTCTTGCATCAGTGTGACCTGAATGTGAGACCTGGAGAAAATGGAGATCATTTTGGAGCTTTAAAATTTGACTGCCCCACTGGATTTTGGACTTGCATGGGCCCTGTAACTCCTTTTTTTGGGGGGCCAATTTCTCCTATTTGAAATGGCTGTATTTACCCAACACTTGTACTCCCATTGTGTCTAGGAAGTAACTAGCTTGTTTTTGATTTTACAGGCTCATAGGTGGAAGAGACTTGCATTGTCTCAGATGAGACTTTGGACTTCAGACTTTTGGGTTAATGCAGAAATGAGTTAAGACTTAGGGGGACTGCTGGGAAGGCAGTACCCCAGGGAGAGGTAATTGAATCATGAGGGCCGGTCTTCCCTGTGGTATTCTCGTGATAGTGAATAAGTCTCACCAGATCTGATGGGTTTATCAGGGGTTTCCTCTATTGCTTCTTCCTAATTTTCTCTTGCTGCTACCACAGAAGCAGCGACTTTCGTCTCCCACCATGATTCTGAGGTCTCTCCAACTCTGTGAAACCTCCTTTTCTTCCCAGTCTCAGGTATGTCTTTATTAGCAGCATGAATACCGACTAATACACACACACACACACACACACACACACACACACACACACACACACACATATATATATCTGAGACACAGAAAGAGAAATAGCACATATTTTCACTAAAAATTAAAAAAATAAAACTTGAGCTCATGAAAGTACAGAATAAAATTGTGGGTTTTAGTAGCTGGGGAGGGTAAAGGGAGGGAACAATGGGGAGAAGTTGTGTAACAAATACCAAGTTTTAGGGGGTTAGAAAGAAAGAAGTTCAGTTGTTCTGCATCCCTGTAGGGTGAATATAATTAACTAAAATTTGTTGTGTGTTCTTAAAACTTAAAGGAGAGAATTTTAAATGTTCACAACACAAAGAAATAACAAAGGTTTGAGGTGACGGATATGCTAATTACCCTGATTTGATTTGATTAGTACACATTGTGTACATATATCAAAATATCACCCTGTGTTCCATAAATGTGTACAATTAATACATACCAAGTAAAAATAAAAGGAAAGAAAATGTTCTCAACATCCTTAGTCCCTAAGGACATGCATGTTAAATCGCAATTCTATACCGCTGCATAGCTACTGGAAGGGAAAACCAACAAAACAAAGCAAATACCTGCAAATACAGATGCTAGTGAAGATGTGAATTCAATATTCATATACGATTGATGGGGATGCAAACTGATGCAGCCTCTTTAAAATGCATTTTGGAAGTTTCTTACCAAGTTAAACATATACTTATCACCTGAACTATCAATTCCACAGCAAGCTGTTTACGTAAGATAATTGAAAATATGTTTACCCAAAAACTTCTGTGTAAATGTTTGTGTGTGTTTGTGTGTGTGTGATAAATATGGAAAAGAAAAGAATGAACAAGAAACAAATCAATTGCAGACATGAATTTGGCATGAAGAAAGGGGTTGACAACAATGGGATATCAAGAAATATTTTGTTGTGATAGAAGGTTCTGTATCTTTATTTTTGCTTTGTGTACACGACTCTATATGCTAGGGAAAATTCATAGAACTGTAGGGGTACATTAGGTGAATTTTATATTATGTAAATTAAACCTCAATAGAGTTATTTTACATAAAAAATAATGTCTCAATTTTCCAAACATATATTTCCCAAAAGTTTTTCTTTAATCTAGAAAACACACAAATATATGTTTATATAACATGATAATTATGGCATAGGATTTAGTAATTATTTTAGGGTTTACAGTGTAAGTCTTAATGATCATATTCAATGTTCAGATAATATTGCATCACTTCATATATCGGAAAAGTATACAACAGTATGTGTCCATCTCCCTTTACCTGGCATTTGTTTTTTGCCATACATTTCCCTTCTACATATGGTCATGTATCTGTTGGGTAGATATCTGAAAATGATATGGTTGAGCTACAGTGCACATATATGTTTACCTTTTTAAGAAACTTACAAATTATTTTCCAAATGAACTGTACCATGTTACATTCTCATGAGAGGTATGTGTAAGTTCTAATTGCTCCAAATATTCACCAAAATGTGATATGGTCAGTGTTGTTGTTATTTAATTTGAGCTTTCGAGTCAATATGTGACCATTATGGAATATTCTGCATTTTCCTAATCTATAGTAATGTTCAGCGTCTTCTCATATTGATTTTGCCATCGAAGATAAGACTATTAGGATTAATAGTGAATTTGGCATCATCATTACATGCAACACTGGTATAAAATTTACATTCTATGTACCAACAAAAGCACAAACAATAAAAGACAAACTATGACAGACTTCATGTCTAGTCATTAAATATAAACAAGAAAACATAAGAAAACAAATGAATGCTACTTCATAACTAAGACAGTGATATATATCTTAAACAGAATACTAATAGTGCTATTTATAATAAAAATGTGTTGAAATAAATTAAGAACTGATTTTCATCAAGTAATAGAAATAAAAGCTTAAAGTACAAACCACATGAGAGATGTTTTCATAATGTATCTAACATATAAGTACTATATTTAGTATATTTTTTAAACTCCCACAAATCAGTAAGTCAGAGGAAACACAAGAGAAACATTTGCTAAGGATACGATCTTTTAAAAGCTTTTTGCATAAAATCATATTCAAGTGGCTGAATAACATGAAAAGTCACTCTGTATAGACATCAAAGAAATGCAATTAAAACTTCATTTGCTAACACTACACACCCACCAACCTGACTAAATTAAAAAAAAGACGGTAAATTCAAATGTTGTTGATGATGTATACAAATTTAAATTCTCATATACTGCTGGTGAGATCATAAATTCTTCAAATAGCTGTTGGCCTGTATCTAGTAAAGATGGACATGTGCACACTCTATAGTCTGGAAATTAAAATCCAGGTATATACTCAAAGAAATTTCCAAAGTAAAAATTGAAAAATCTGGTAAAATATCAAATCTTCATAGCAACATTACATGTAATAATAAAAAAGCTATCAACAATATATTAGAAAATTAAATTATGGCACATCTATCTAGAATATAATGATATATCACAAATGGAATGGAAAATTCACTATGTGCAGCAACAGAATTGAATTTCATAAACATAATAATAAGTAAAAGAAGCCAGACACAAAACTACATTTTATGATCCCATTTGTATGAAGAGTACAATCAGGTAAACTAATCTATGTTAGAAATCAGAATAGTGATTATCCTAGTGCCTGGTGGTGAGAGAGGGAGGTACTCAAAAAGGAGGCACTTGAGGGATAGAAACATTCTTTTCTTAATCATGGTATGATTACATGAGTGTGTTCAATAAGAAAAATTTGTTTTCTTCTTCTGCTTCTCCTCTTCCACTGTCTTTATCTTCTGTTAGCTAAAATGCAATATTGTGTGCTGTGTACAAGGAAACGCAATTTGGATTTCTTACAGAGTATTTGGATCTTAGGCACATTATCTAGGGGTTGATTAGTTGGGCTGTAGAAGGACTCTTTGCTAATCCCTTGGGATATCAGCTGTGATTGATTGTCTTTTGATGTAATTTAGTTCCTTCGCAGAACCACGAGTTTGATTAGTGACTCAACATCCACATGTGAATATTTGAGTGAGGGGAATCATTTTAAAGCTCTCAATTATTATCAGCATTGTTCGGCTATCTAGGATTAAATTTCTTCTTTGTCAAATGTGCTATTCCAGGTAGTACATTGAAAAGTAGTTCCATTATAAACCAAAATTATACCAGACTCTGTGCGTATGAAGTACTGTACTAAGGCTTTTAGTTATTTATTGAATAAGTAAATATCTGGTATAAAAATCATTTTTCATCACTACATTTCAAAATTATTGAATTTTTTGAACAAAGTATTATAGGCAATTAAAAAATTACAGAAATCCAGATAAGCAAGATAAATTATATGTCCTCTATTACACGGAAATCTCTCTTAAAACTCTATTTCATACTGGATTTGCAGAAATGTACACATTTCAGTATCATCCTTTATTACTCTCTGAAGTGCTCCTAGAAATTGATTGATTTTGAGCATCTATTAAATTTAATAAATAAAAAATATTGAGAGAAATACTGCTGTGGTAAGGAAATTTCCTATCTATATACCCATTAACTTGAGTTATGGAGTAATGGACTTTAGTTGGGTTCAAAGGCAAATCAATGTCATGCAGAATGGCGTAATAAAATTGTGCCCCATAAAGTTCTTGAATATTAGCCAAATCACAAAATATTTGGCAGAATTCCTAGAGTTTTCTTACAGTATATTGCCTCAGAATTTTTAAAAATGCTCATAAGCACATTTAATGTACATGTTGCCAGTAAACTAGGAAGCTATAATAGTGTTTCCTTATTCTGATAGAAGCTAATCGCTATATACTCTAGTAGTTCAAAATGTTTAAATCAGAAAATAAGTGTAATTTTTTAGAAAACTAAATTATTTTTATCAAGAGAATGCACTAATCTCTTATATTAACGGAATAGAAAGTATTGGGGTCTAGAGTATATGTATAGAAAGAGAAAATAAGGGGTTGAATCACTACTGAGGGACTAGAGAATGTCTAAGTATTTCTTCCAGGCAGAAGACCACATACAGTTCTTATGGTCTGGTCTGAGAAGTTTGAATGGGATGTGGGAGTTATCCAGAGCAGTGAGTAGACTGAGACTGAAAAGAAAAGATAATTGAAAATTCAATGGGAGGACGTAAATTGTTAAACTAAAGAGGAGGATTAAAGTGAAGTGAAACCTTGGAGCATGTGAGGTAGATATTTAGACGTTGTGTCCAAATTTCAGAAGTATATAGGGCAGGAAGATACATATGAGTAGAAGACTCTCGATGGCATATAAATTAAGGATATTAAACAAAAACTGTAAATAATTTTGGACAGGACGAGGGCAGGTATTTCTTAGCTATATCTGAGTTTTTCAGCCATAACTCTTTGATAAATAATTGGAAGTTAATACAATAAGCATATATTGCTTATTTTCTATTCATATTTAGTGAATCATCTTACTTTTCTATTAATGAGTAGTACAGGAGAAGCTATAATTAAAGAAACGTTCACTGTCCTCATGAAATGCAAAAGATAAGCTTTCTGACCGAGAGCCACAAATGTCATTATTGTGATGGCTCCAGTGCCCAGAACATACATACTTGTCAAGTGACACAGTGCTCACCCTTTAAGAATGGTGCTCTTATAAAATATACTTCAATCAGAATATGATATATGTTGCCTTAATACAACTACTCTAGAAAGTATTACATGTCAGTATTTAATAATGGTGTTTCAGTTTTTTATAGTGGAAAATGCATTATTTCTGTTTTCACAACCTTGCAGTTTCTTGTGAGGAAAGGATTATTTTTGTGTGCAGAGCAATTTTGATATTAGATAGTAAAAAGTTTCCAGATGGGTGAATCAATATGAAAAAGCTGGAGAAATAGATGAAGCTTCTTTAGTAAATGCTTAATTATTTATTGAACTCAGGACTCTAACTCATCTCTACCATGAAAATGAACTGAGATACAACCTCCTTAAAATATCAAAATAAAGTATATGTTTTGAAAGAAAAAATAAGAAAATCTGCTTTTACCATTACAGGAAGATGTTTAGCCCTAGAAAATATTTTCAGGAATTATCAAGATAGACGTGGTCGATCTCAACTAAATTTCTAGTTAAGGGAAAGGTAATGGCTGAATAGAAGCCTTTACTTACTGTCCCCCATCCCCTAAACAGGAACATCAAATTTGACATCTAGACAAAAAAGCAACTTCATAAGAATCAAAAATCAGGTGAGCAGTGACAATCCTGGTTTTAACTTCATATCACTGAGAGAAGCACTGGAGAGATTAGGAAAGACAGTCTTGAATTGCTGACACTACCCCTTCTCCATGTCCTGGCAGTGGATGTGTGGCATGAAGAGGGAATCTCAGCTGTTTGGGGAGGAAGGGAGCAATGCCTGTGTGACTATGCATTGAACTCACTGCTACCCTATCATAGTAGAAGGCCAAACCAGATGAATTCACCTGACATCCACCCACAGAAGGAGTATTTAGACTACCCCAAGCCAAAGGGGAATCACCCATCTCAGTGGTTGAGTTTTATTCCAGAAAGCCTTGTTATCATAGGCTAAAGGGCTGTGGGGTTCTAAATAAACTTAAAAGACAGTCTAAATCACAAGGACTGCAATTCTTAGTCAACTTCTAGTGCTGTGCTGGGCTCAGAGCCAGTGGACATAGAGGACATGCGACCTAGTGAGACGCCAGTCAGGGAGGCTAAGAGAGTGCTTGCATCACCCCTCCACCCAACCCCAGGCAACACAGCTTGCAGCATTGAAAAAAAATGACTTAGCATCTGCTTGAGTAGCGGTGAGGGAAGAGTAAAGAGAGTTTTGTCGTGAATCTTCGATACCCGCTTAGCCACAGTGAGAGAAAGCACTAGGAAGAGTCTTGAGGCCCTTGTTCTAGGCCCTAGTTTCTGGATGACATTTCTAGACACACTCTAGGCTACAAGGGAACTCGCTGTCTTGAAGGAAAAACCCAGTACAGACAGGATTTATTACCTGCTGACTAAAGAGCCCTCTGGCCCTGAATAATCAGCAGTAATACCCAGATAGTACACTATAGGCTTTGGGTGAGACTCTGAGACATGCTAGGTTTAGGTGAGACTCAGTACCTTCCCTGCAATGCTGGCTAAGGTGAGAGAACTCCATCTGCTTGAGAAAAGCAGAGAGAAAAGTAAAGAGGATTTTTTGCACCTTAGGTACCACCTTGGCCACAGCACCAAATGTGTTCTTGCAGCACTTAATTCCAGGCCTTGTCTCTTGAATGGCATTTCTGGACCTACATTGGGCCAGAGGGGATCCCACTTCCCTGAAGGGGGGAGATTCAAGCCTGGCAGCATTCACCATAAGCTGACTTAAATGCCCTTGGGCATTAAGGAAACATCAGGGGTAGCCTGGCAGTACTCCCTATGGTCCTGCTGTTGTGGCAGTCATGGGGGAGGCTCCTCTGCCTTTGGAAAGGGGATAGAAGAGTGGGAAAAACTTTTCCTTGTGATTCGAGTGTCAGCTTAGCCACAGTAGTATAAAGCACCCTGTGAATTTCTAAGACTTTTGACACCAGGCCCTTGCTCCAGCACAGCATCTCTGGACCTGCTTAGGGCCTGGGGAAACTTGCCACCACCAAGGGAAGAACACACGCTTGGCTGGCTTCACCACATGCTGACTGCAGAGCTTGAGGGCCTTGAGTATGCATAGATGACAGCCACGGAGTGATTACAGTGGGCCTTGGGTGATCCCAACTGCTGTGCTAGCTTCAGGTCTGACCCCACACATTACCAGTGGTAGTGGTTAAAGGGGTGTTTGTGTTACCATACCCTCTGCTCCAGGTGGCTCAGCAGATAGAGAGAGATTGAGAGAAAGACTCTTTTTGTTTAGGAGAAAATAAGGGAAGGGAATAAGAGTATCTGCCTGGTAAACAATTATTTTGAATCTTATTCAATATCACAAAGGCAATACCTCTATTAGTCCACAAAAACAACAGTGTTACTGGGCTTGAGGTATCGTCTAATGAAGATAAGGCACAGATCCTGATATGGTTTGGTTCTGTTTCCCCGTTAAAATCTCCTGTTGAATTGTAATTCCCAGTGTGGAGAAGGGGACTAGTGGGAGATGATCGCTGTTTTTGTGATAGAGATCTGATGAGATCTGGTTGTTTGAAAGTGTGCAACACTTCACCCTTCTCTCTCTTTTTCTCCTGCAACAGTCATGTAGGATATACTGGCTTCCCCTTCCACAATGATTATAAGTTTCCAAAGGCCTCTCCAGCCATGTTTTCTGTACAGCTTGTGGAACTGTAAGTCAAATAAATCTCTTTTCTTCAAGAATTGTCCAGTGTCAGACATGTCTTTATACTAGTGTGAGAATGGACGAATACAGATCACACCCAAATCTCTTTGAATGCACGGGAAGCCTTTCCAAGAAAGAAGGGTACGAATAAGCCCAATCTGCAAAAACTATAGTCAATACCTAACTCTTAAATGCCCAGACAACAACAAACATCCACCAGCATCAAGAAAATTCAGGAAAACATGACCTCACCAAATGAAATACATAAGGAAACAAGGACCAATTCTGGAGACATAAAGATATACAACCTTTCAGACAGAGAATTCAAAATAGCTGTGTTGAGAAAATACAATGAAACTCAAGATAACACAGAGATGGAATTCGGAATCCTATCACATACATTTTTAAATGAGATTAAAGTAATTAAACAGAAATTAGCAGAAATTCTAAAGTTGAAAAGTGCAGTTGACAGTACTGAAGAATGCATCGAAGTCCTCAAATAGCAGAATGGATCAAGCAGAAAAAGAATTAGTGGGCTTGAAAACAGTCTGTTTGAAAATACATAGTCAAGGAGAAAAAAGAAAAAAACAAAAATAAAACACACCTACAGGATCTCAAAAACAGCATGGAAAAGGACAAATCTAGCAGTTATTAGCCTTAAAGAGGAGGTAGCGAAAGAGACAGGGGCAGAAAGTTTATTCAAAGCTTTATTTAACATTCTTTCATTTTGACCTTGGAAAATCTGATGATTATGTATCTTGGGGATAATCTTCTTGTGTAGAGTCTGCTAGGAGTTCTCTGCATTTCCTGAATTTTACTGTTGGCCTCTCTAGCAAAGTTGGGGAAGTTTTCATAGACAATACTGTAAAATATGTTTTTCAAGTTGTTTGCTTTCTCCCCCTCCCTTTCAGGGATGCCAATGATTTGTAGGTTTGATCTCTTTACAAAATTCCATACTTCTTGGAGGTTTTGTTCATTCCTTTTTATTCTTATTTTCTTTAAATTCAAAATTTCTTTATTTCTGTCTGAATGTTTAGTTCAAAGAGCCAGTCTTCAAATTCTGAGATTCATTCCCCAGTTTGATCTGTTCTGCTGTTAAAACTTGTAATTGCATTGTGGAATTCTTGTATTGTGTTGTTCAGCTCTGTCAGATCTGTTAGGCTCGTTTTTATACTGACTATTTTGTCTTCAGCTCCTGTACTGCTTTTTTTGTAATTTTCAGTTTCCTTGGATTGAATTTTTTTAATCCTCCTGAATCTTGATTATTTTTGTTTCTATCCATATTCTAAAGTCTATTTCTATCATTCCAGCCACCTCAGCCTGGTAAAGAACTCTTGTTGGAAAACTGGTATGGTAATTTAGAAGACATATGACACTCTTGACGTTTGAGTTACCAGAGTTATTGTGTTTGTTCTTTCTCGTCTTAGCGTGTGGGTGTGCCTGTAACCAATGAAAAAAATGTGGTACATATACACCATAGAATACTATGCAGTCATAAAAAAGAATGAGATCATGTCCTTTGTGGGAACATGGATGAAGCTGGAGGCTACTATTCTTATCAAATGTACACAGGAAAAGAAAACAAAATATTGCATGTTCTTACTTATAAATTGAAGCTAAATGATGAAAACCTATGAATACAAAAAAGGAAATAACAGATACTGGGGTCTACTTGATGGAGGAGGCTGGGAAGAGGGAGAGAAGAAGGATAAATAACTATTGAGCACTGGGCTTAATACCTGGGTGATGAAAGAATTCGTAGAACAACATGAGTTTACCTATGTAACAAAATCTCACATGTACCCCTGAACCTAAAACAAAAGTTTAAAAAAGAGAGAAAAAAGCATTGATTAAAGAAGTTAAAGAAGGCCGGGCGCGGTGGCTCAAGCCTGTAATCCCAGCACTTTGGGAGGCCAAGACGGGTGGATCACGAGGTCAGGAGATCGAGACCATCCTGGCTAACACGGTGAAACCCCGTCTCTACTAAAAATACAAAAAACTAGCCAGGCGGTGGCGGGTGCCTGTAGTCCCAGCTACTCAGGAGGCTGAGGCAGGAGAATGGCGTAAACCCGGGAGGCAGAGCTTGCAGTGAGCTGAGATCCGGCCACTGCACTCCAGCCTGGGCGACAGAGTGACACTCCGTCTCAAAAAAAAAAAAAAAAAAAAAAAAAAAAAAAGAAGTTAAAGAAGACACCAAAAATGGAAAGCTATTCCATGTTCATGGATTGAAAAAAATCAATATTGTTAAAATGTCTGAACTACTCAAAGCAGTGTACTGATTCAATGCAATCTCTATAAAAATACCAACAACATTCTTCACAGAAATTGAGCTATCCTAAAATTTGTATGGGGTACAAAAAACCCAGAAGAGCCCTAGATATCCTGAGCAAAAAGAACAAAACTGGAGGAATCACATTACCTGACTTCAAATTATAGTACAGAGCTATAGTAACCAAAACAGCATGGTACTTACATGAAAACAGACACACCGACTAAAGAATAGAGAACTAAGAAACAAATTCATCCATCTACAGTAAACTCATTTTTTTTTTACAAAGATGCCATAAACATATATTGGAGAAGGAACAGTTTTTTCAATAAATAGTGCTGGAAAAACTAGATGTTCATATGTGGTAGAATGAAACCTAGACTCCTCTGTTTTGCCATATACAAAAATCAAATAAAAATGGATTAAGAACTTAGATCTAAGACCTAAAACTATGAAATTACTAAACAGAAACATTGGCAAAACTCTCTAGGACATTGGACTTGGCTAAGGTTTCTTGGTAATACCCCCTGTAGCACAGGCAACCAGCAAAAATGGACACATGGGATCATATGAAGTTAAAAGCTTTCTGCAAAACAAAGGAAACTATCCACAAAGTGAAAAGACAACTCATAGAATGGGAGCAAATATCTGCAAACTACCTATCTGAAAGAGATTAATAAGCACAATATATAAGAAGCTCAAACAATTCAATAGCAAAAAATCTAATAATCCAATTATAAAAAGGGCAAAGGACCTGAGTATACATTTCTCAAAAGAAGACATGCAAATGGCAAACAGATATATGAAACGGTGCACAATTTCATTGATCATCAGAGAAATACAAATAAAAACTACAATTAGATATCATCTTACACCAGTTAAAATGGCATATATTCAAAAGACAGGCAACAACAAATGGTAGCAAGGGTGTGGAGAAAGTGGAAAACTTGTACACTGTTGGTGGAAATGTAAATTACTGCATCCACTATGGAGAACAGTTTCGAGGTTTTTCAGAAAGCTAAAAATAGAGCTACCATACTATCCAGCTATCCTGCTGCTAGGTGTATATCCAAAAGCAAGTAAATCAACATACTGAAAATATATCTGTACTACTATGTTTACTGAAACACTTCACAGTAGGCAAGATTTGAAAGCAACCTGTGTTCAGCAGAATGGATAAAGAAAATGTGGTACTTATAAACAATAGAGTACTATTCAGCCATAAAATAGAACAGGATCCATTCACATGCAATAACATGTATGTAACTGGAGGTCATTAGGTTAAGGGAAATAAGCCATGCACAGAAAGACAAACTTCATATGTTCTTGCTTATTTGTGTGAGCTAAAAAATAAAACAGTTAATCTAATAGAGATAGACAGTAGAATAATAGTTACCAGAGGTTGGGAAGGGTAGTGCAAGAATGGGAGAGAAGTGGGTATGGTTAATGGGCATAAACAATATAGTTCACGAAAATACAAAGAATAAAAAAAAAGACAGTATTTGATAGCACAACAGTGTGACTGTAGTCAATAATAATTAAATAGTATATTTTAACATGACTAAGTGTTTACAACTTGATAGATTATAACACAAAGGATTAATACTTGAGGTGATAGATACCCCATTTACCATGATGTGATTACTAGGCATTGCATGTGTGTATCAATATATCTCCTGTACTCCATGAATATATGCACCTACTATGTACCCAGAAAATTAAAAATTAAAAGTTAAATGGATTTTTTACAAAATAATAAAAATATTGCAATTCTAGTTAAAGCCATATCAAAATAATCTAAAAATAAAAATACTATTAAATTAAGCTTTAATAGTAGCTTAATGAATCTTGTAGAGTTATACCTAACAAAGTAAGGAGATGTGGATCAAGATCAGCATAGAACTCTCTGTTAGTTCCCTTTCGTGTTGTACAGAAAAGAATAATAAAAATATTTATAAGGGAGTTTTCTGTGTCCAGACACTCCTTTTAAACCAAATATATACAAATCTTCCAAACATCCTATATCGACCAATATAAAAAATGAATCCATTTCTCATAGAAGTAATTTTAATTACAAATAAAAAGTAATAACTTTACACTAGAGAAACCTGGGAGACCTTACCTTGTCATCAAAGTGATCAAAGTTAGCGTTACCATACATGAGACAAATAGACTATAAACCCTGATACGGTGCACTAAGAACACAGATTTACTTTTGTAGTATTCCTGCCCAAAATACGTAACTTTTCACCTTAAAGATCCATAATGCTAAAATACACTACATCATTAATGATTAATAATTAATAATTTATAATAAATACCCTACTTTACACCATTAATACTCCCCTTATATGATTTGGCTCTGTATCCCACCCAAATCTCACCTGGAATTGTTATCCCCATGTTTTGCATTTTCCCGCTTCTGTTCTTGTGACAGTGAGGATCTTCTCACAAGGTTTGGTGGTTTTAAAAGTGGCAGTTTCCCTGTGCACTCTCTCTCCTGTGGCCTTGTGAAGAAGGCACTTGCTTCTCCTTCATCTTTAGTTGTGACTGTACTTTTCTGGGGCCTCCCCAGCCAAGCAGAACTGTGAGTCAGTTAAATCGCTTTTATTTATAAATTACATAGCCTCAGGTAGTAGCTTTATAGCAGTGTGAAAATGGACTAGTACATTTCCCCTTATTGCAAGATTTTGCTTTTGTGGTTTCAGTTTTCCACCATCAACTGTGTTCTGAAAATGGATTAGTACAGTACATAAAATAAGACATTTTGAGATACAGAGAGACAGAGAGAGAGAGATCAAATTCACGTTAACTTTTACTAAAACATATTGTTATAATTGTTCTAGTTTATTAATATTGTTAACTGTGACTAATTTATAAGTTTAAGTTTATTACAGTTATATATGTATTGGAAAAAATATAAGATATATGGAGTTCAGTATCATCTGTGGTTTCAGGCATCCTTTTGGGTGTCTTGGAAAGTATTCCTTGTGGATAAGAATCCCAGGATGTTTGTTTGTACTTTATAAATTGCTTTCTGAAAGCAACTCAGTGAAGGATCAATAAAATAAAGTGAAATATACATCGGTAACAATGAGATAATCTAGACCTAAAAAGGTAGTCTGTAATTTTTAAAATTCAAATACAGTTTTGAATCACCTACCTAACTTCTACGCAATCTTATCACAATTGGATAAACATACACAAAAGATGTCAAAAGATTTCAACAGTGCCCCAGTTTAAGAATCCTCTGACCCAATTAACTTAAGCAAAAACCAGAGTAAGTTTTTTTTTTTATGGGACTGGCATCAATACAAAGGGGTTCAGTCTCTACAGGAGATCAAGAGAAACATTGGGAAATTGAACTGCAGATAGATATTGAGAGAAATATATTAAATTATTTCTATTGAGTGAACTTCAGAGTAATATTTGTACTAAAAAAATTAGGACTCAAGATATACATATTTAATAATACAAACAAACAAGTATCAAACTTGGAAATCTTTATTGAATCTTCTATACTAAGCATATAATTCAAAATGAAACATTTTGGCTATATTATATTTTGATAACATCAGTTAACTTTTTTTTATAATGTTTTAAGTTCTAGGGTACATGTGCACAATGTGCAGGTTTGTTACATATGTATACATGTACCATGTTGGTGTGCTGCACCCATTAACTCGTCATTTACATTAGGTATATCTCCTAATGCTATCCCTCCCCTCTCCCCCTACACAACAGGCCCGGGTGTGTGATGTTCCCCTTCCTGTGTCCAAGTGTTCTCGTTGTTCAATTCCCACCTATGGGTGAGAACATGTGGTGTTTTTTTGTTGTTGTTTTTTGGGTTTTTTTTGTCCTTGTGATAGTTTGCGGAGAATGATGGTTTCTAGCTTCATCCATGTCCCTACAAAGGACATGAACTCATCCTTTTTTATGGCTGCTTAGTATTCCATGGTGTGTATGTGCCACATTTTCTTAATCCAGTCTATCATTGATGGACATTTGAGTTGGTTCCAAGTTTTTGCTATTGTGAATAGTGCCACAATAAACATATGTGTGCATGTGTCTTTATAGCAGCATGATTTATAATCCTTTGGGTATATACCCAGTAATGGGATGACTGGGTCAAATGGTATTTCTACTTCTAGATCCTTGAGGAATCACCACACTGTCTTCCACAACGGTTGAACTAGTTTACAGTCCCACCAACAGTGTAAAAGCGTTCCTATTTCTCCACATGCTCTCGAGCACCTATTGTTTCCTGACTTTTTAATGATCACCATTCTAACTGGTGTGAAATGGTATCTCATTGTGGTTTTTATTTGCATTTGTATGATGGCCAGTGATGATGAGCATTTTTTTATTTCTCTGTTGGCTGCATAAATGTCTTCTTTTGAGAAGTGTCTGTTCATATCCTTCACCCACTTTTTCATGGGGTTGTTTTTTTTTTATTGTAAATTTGTTTGAGTTCTTTGTAGATTCTGGGTATTAGTCCATTGTCAGATGAGTAGATTGCAAAAATTTTCTCCCATTCTGTAGGTTGCCTGTTCACTCTGATGGTAGTTTCTTTTGCTGTGCAGAAGCTCTTTAGTTTAATTAGATCCCATTTGTCTATTTTGGCTTTTGTTGCCATTGCTTTTGGTGTTTTAGACATGAAGTCCTTGCTCATGCCTATGTCTTGAATGGTATTGCCTAGGTTTTCTTCTAGGGTTTTTACGGTTTAAGGTCTAACATTTAAGTCTTTGATCCCTCTTGAATTAATTTTTGTATAAGGTGTAAGGAAGGGATCTAGTTTCAGCTTTCTACATATGGCTAGCCAGTTTTCCCAGCACCATTTATTAAATAGGGAATCCTTTCCCTATTTCTTGTTTATGTCAGGTTTGTCAAAGATCAGATGGTTGTAGATGTGTAGTATTATTTCTGAGGGCTCTGTTCTGTTCTATTGGTCTAGGTCTCTGTTTTGGTTCCAATACCATGCTATTTTGGTTACTGTAGCCTTGTAGTATAGTTTGAAGTTAGGTAGTGTGATTAATTCAGCTTTGTTCTTTTGTCTTAGGATTGACTTGGCAATGTGGGCTCCTTTTTGGTTCCATATGAACTTTAAAGTAGTTTTTCCAATTCTGTGAAGAAAGTCATTGGTAGCTTGATGGTGATGGCATTGAATCTATAAATTACCTTGGGCAGTATGGCCATTTTCACGATATTGACTGTTTGTATCCATGAGCATGGAATGTTCTTCCATTTATGTCCTCTTTTATTTCGTTGAGCAGTGGTTTGCAGTTCTCCTTGAAGAGGTCCTTCATATCCCTTGTAAGTTAGTTTCCTAGCAATTTTATTCTCTTTGAAGCAATTGTGAATGGGAGTTCACTCATGATTTGGCTCTCTGTCTGTCTGTTATTGGTGTATAAGAATGCTTGTGATTTTTGCACATTGATTTTGTATCCTGAGACTTTGCTGAAGTTGCTTACCAGCTTAACGAGATTTTGGGCTGAGACAATGGGATTTTCTAAATATACAATCATGTCATCTGCAAATAGGGACAATTTGACTTCCTCTTTTCCTAATTGAATACCCTTTATTTCTTTCTCCTGCCTGATTGCCCTAGCCAGAACTTCCAACACTATGTTGAATAGGAGTGGTGAGAGAGGGCATCCCTTCCTTTTTTAATCTGGCTAAAAGCATCCCTTTTCAAAGGGAATGCTTCCAGTTTTTGCCCATTCAGTATGATATTAGCTCTGGGTTTGTCATAAATAGCTCTTATTATTTTGAGATAAGTCCCATCAATACCGAATTTATTGAGAGTTTTTAGCATGAAGGGCTGTTTAATTTTGTCAAAGGCCTTTTCTGCATCTATTGAGATAATCATGTAGTTTTTGTCTTTGGTTCTGTTTATATGCTGGATTACATTTATTGATTTGCATATTCCCAGGGATGAAGCCCACTTGATCATGGCAGACAAGCTTTTTGATGTTCTGTGGGATTCGGTTTGCCAGTATTTTATTGAGGATATTTGCATTGATGTTCATCAGGGATAATGGTCTAAAATTCTTTTTTTTTTTTTTTTTGTTGTTGTTGTTGTTGTTGTTGTTGTTGTGTCTCTGCCGGGCTTTGGTATCAGGATGATGCTGGCCTCATAAAATGAGTTAGAGAGGTTTCCCTCTTTTCCTATTGATTGGAATAGTTTCAGAAGGAATGGTACCAGCTCCTCCTTGTACCTCTGGTATAATTTGGCTGTGAATGCGTCTAGTTCTGGATTTTTTTGGTTGGTAGGCTCGTACTTATTGCCTCAATTTCAGAGCCTGTTATTGGTCTATTCAGGGATTCAACTTCTTCCTGGTTTAGTCTTGGGAAGGTGTATGTGCCCAGGAATTTACCCATTTCTTCTAGATTTTCTAGTTTATTTGCATTGAGGTGTTTATAGTATTCTCTGATGGTAGTTTGTATTTCTGTGGGATCGGTGGTGATATCCCCTTTATCATTTTTTAATGTGTCTATTTGATTATTCTCTCTTGTCTTCTTTATTAGTCTTGCTAGTGGTTTACAAAAAAAATTGACACCCTAACATCACAATTAAAAGAACTAGAGAAGCAAGAGCAAACACATTCAAAAGCTAGCCAAAGGCAAGAAATAACTAAGATCAGAGCAGAACTGAAGGAGATAGAGACACAAAAAAACCCTTCAAAAAATCAGTGAATCCAGGGGCTGGGTTTTTTTGAAAAGATCAACATCAGTTAATTTTTGCTGCTCAATTTTATGCTTTTTTCTATGACATTTAAGGACAAGAAATCATCCTTATTCACCTTGAAGTCCTCATGGTGGCCTAGCACAGTTAAGTATTTACTATTTTCCAATGAATGAGGAATTGAAATGAATTGAACATCTATTATCAAGTCCATTAAAAATAAGTTTAGCACTTTTTCTGTTTATAAGTGTAATAGGGAAATGTATAAGATCATGGAGTATGGAATCACACTGCTATTGAATTTGCAGTGTAAACATATGTGAACATACTGTTTTTTGTATGTAAATTTTGTATCCTTCAACTTTTCTGAATTTGGTTGTCAGTTCTAATAGATATTGTTAGAGTCTTTAGGTTTTTCAAAATATAAGATCATATCACCTGCAAATAAAGATAATTTGGTTACCTTATTTCCAATTTGAATGCCTTTTATTTCTTTATCTTGTCTGATTGCTTTAGCTAGGACTTCCATTAATATGTTTACTAACAGTAGTAAATGTGGGTACCCTTGTTGTGATCCAGATCTCAGAGGCAGGCTTTCAATTTTTTCACATTCAGTATGATACTTGTTGTGGGTCTGTTGTATATGACTTTTATTGTGTTGCATTACGTTCTTTCTCTACCCCATTTCTTTTCAGGAGAAGTTTATCACAAAGGGATGCTGAACCTGACCAAATGCTGTTTCAGCATCAGTTGAAATGATCATATTGTTTTTGTCCTTATTTCTGTTGACAGTTTGCTCTATTTTGGATATGTCTTTGCCTGATTTGATATTAGGCTAATAATCGTCTTGTAGAATGATATTGAAAATACTACAATACTACCTCCTAGTCTACTTCTTTCTTTCTTTCTTTTTCTTTTTTTGTAATAGTTTCAGGAGGATTGGCATCAGTTATTCTTTAAATGTTGAGTAAAATTCAGCTGTGAAGAAAATAAGTCCTGGGCCTTTCTATTGTAGAAGACATTTTATTACAACTTTGATTTTGTTACTTGTTCATGGTTCAATCTTAGTAGGTTGTGTGTTTTCAGGAATTTCCCCATTTGTTGTAGGTTTTGTAGTTTATTGGCATATATATGGCCATAGTGATCTCCAATGATCCTTTGAATTTCTGTGATATCAGTTGTGACGTCTCCTTTTTCATCTCTGATTTTATTTATTTGGCTATTTGGATGTTCTGTCTTTTTTTTTTTTTTTCCTTTTTTAATCTGGCTAAAAGTTTCTCAATTTTGTTTATCTTTTCAACAAACAAATTTTCAATTTTATTTGTTGCAGCTTTGTCTTTGTTTCAATTTTACTTATTTTTGCTCAGATCTTTATCATTTCTTTCCTTCTACTAATGTTGAGTTTCGTTTCCTCTTGCTTTTCTAGCTCTTTAAGATGCATCATTAGGTTGTTCGAGGTTTTTTTTTTTTCCTTAATTTTTTGTTGTTCTTTTCCAAGGGCTATACAGTAGCAACTGAGGTCTTTGATTTAAGATATTCCTTGTTTTCTAATATAGGAACTAAATACTATAAATTTTCCTTTAGCTACAACTTTAGAATCATCGCTAAAATTCAGTTCGTTTCTCATTTTCATTTTCTCTTCTAAAAATTCTTTCACATTTTTGTTTAGATTTCTTCTTTTACCCATGGGTTATTTAGAAGTTTACTAATTTATAATTATTCAGAGTATTTCTAGATAGCTTTATGTTATTTATTTCTCATTTAATTGTGAACACAGAAATACTTTGCATTCATTAAATGCTTTTAATTATATGGAGACTTGTTTTATGGCTCAGAGAATTATCTATATTTGTCCCCTGTATGCTTAAAAAATATATTTTCCTTTCATAAGTGGCATGTGCAGGAATATCAATTAGGTCAACTTGGTGGATACTGCTGTTCAAATATACATATATACTTATCCTGATTTTCTGTGTACTTGTTCTAACAATTATAGAGCTATAGATACTGAATTTTTCACAAAATTAAACATTTCCTTACATGGTTTATTATTTATGTAAGTTCTTGCTTCAAAAACTTTAAACGAAGTTTAAAATTTAGTTACGAGGTACATAATCATAATTTTTATGTTGTACGTATCCATGTCTTTATCATTCAAAACTGATCATCCCTATTTCTGGCAACATTCTTTTCATTAAAATCTATTTTGTCTAATATTAACATAGTCCTTCTAACTTATTTTCAGTTAGTGTTAGTGCGGTATGCTTTTTCCATTATTTTAATTTGAATCTATTTCCTTCTTTAGATTTGAAGTGTGTTTCTTGCAGTTAACAGATAGATCATTTTGGTTTTTTGTTTTAATCTCATCTGACTTCTACCTTTAATTGCAGAAATTTGACCAATCACATCTAATGTTATTATTAACATGTGTGAAATCAATATCAATATATTGGTATTTGTTCTCTATTTGCCTCATCTGTTTCTTTTTTTTTTTTTTTTTTTTGGTAATTTTTCCTTTTTATGTCTTCTGCTAGGGTAATTGAATATTCATTATAATTCTAATTTATTTCCTTTGTTGGCTTATTAGCTATAATTATTAATTTTATTATTTTAACAATTTCTTTAAGGACTTTTATGCCCTAATTTATTACATTATAATTTCAAGAGATAATATACCACTTCACATATAAGAACTTTACTTAGTATATTTTGATTTTTCATCTTCTGAATTTTGTACCATTGATGTTACACATATTTGTATATTTTCATAACACCAAGTTACATTGTTATATTTTTGCTTATTCATCTGTATTTAAAATGAATTTTAATATTAAGAAAAAATCTTGTGTGTTTACCCCTGTATTTACCATCTCCTCTGCTCATCACTCATATATATAGAAATATATTCAATCTACTATTAGGTTATCTTTGCCTAAAGATATTTCTTTAACATTTAACGCAGCTCAGGTCTGATAGTGATTACTTTTGTTACCTTTTCTGGATCTAAGAATGTATGTTATCTTTGTTTCTGAAATATATTTTTGCTGAACATGTGTTTCTAGGTTGACAGGCTGTTTTCTTTCTTTTAGTGGTTGAAATTATTTGGTCTAGTCTCTTCTTTTTCATTGATTCCTGCAATAATTTTACTGTAATATTGTTTTTCCCTGACTTGATGTTTCCCTTGCTTAGAGTTCAATAAACCTCTTGGATTTGTAAGTTAATCATGTTTTTCTGTTTTAAAAAATGTTTAAACGTAGTATTTCTTGTAACCACTTCCTATTTCTAATAATAAATATCTAAAATATTTGGATATACTTTTTTTTGTAACCACTCCCTTTTTCTAGTTTTATAAATATTAAGCTGATTGAAGTATTTCATGATTCACTGATATCCTGGGTATTTTTGTTTGTTTGTTTGCTTGTTTATTTGTTTTGAGACAGAGTTTCACTCTTGTTGCCCAGGCTGGAGTGCAATGATGTGATCTTGGCTCACTGCAACCTCCGCCTCCAGGGTTCAAGAGATTCTCCTGCCTCAGCCTCCCAAGTAGCTGGGATTACAGGTGCCCGCCACCATGGCCGGCTAAGTTTTTGTATTTTTAGTAGAGATAGGTTTTCACCATGTTGGCCAGGCTGGTCTCAAACCCCTGGCCTCAAGTGATCCACCCGTCTCAGCCTCCCAAAGTGCTGGGATTACAAGCGTGAGCTAGTGCGCCCAGCCGATGTCCTGTTCTTTTTATTCACCCGTTTTCCATATGTGTGTATGTGTATGTATATTATTGTTATGGTGTAAAGTTCACTAATCTTTTCTTTGGAAATATATACTCTTCTATTAATTCCATCTATTGTATCCTTTATCAGACATATTGTATTCTTTATAACTGGAAGTCTTTTTTTATATCTCCCACATCTCTCTAATTATTGAACCTATGGAATGAAGATATAATCATCTTTTTAATGTACTTGCCTACAAAATCTAACATCCAAGTAAGTTCTGTATTGGTTTCAATTGACTGATGTATTGCCTTATTAACTGTATTTTTCTGGCTTTTCTAGGCCTAGTTTTTGTTGTTGTTGTTGTTGTTGTTGTTTGTTTTATTGTATGCCAGACATTATCAATAAAATGTAGTTGTATACTTGTTATTTTGATATTCCTAAAAATGTTTATTTAAAAATTATGTATTTTCATTACTTGTAAATTATTTAACCCTATAGGTTATGGTTTTTAAGATTTGTTGGGTAGGGCTGGAATAGCCCTCAAATTAGGGAGAATTATTCTCCAACACTGAGTGCAAAAATAATGATCTTAGATTCTTTAGTTGGGAAACTACCTCTCTACTTATTCCTAGTTGCTCAAAAGAGAGGTGACAAACATTTTATATTAGTAATTGGATTATTATAAATTCATAATTTATATTAGTAATTGGATTATTACTAACATACAAATCTTGTGTTTGCTTATTTATTTTGCACTATTGGCTAACAACAACATAAGGGAATTATTACTTTAAAATCATCATTATGGAATAAACAATTTCTGCTTTCTAAGAAAGAATTATTGTGGAAGTCTCTTTAATGGTTTTATTTAGTCTGTATTTAATCACAAAATTAATTATTGGTTCAATTTTACCTGGCTGATTCAATAACACTGTCATTGACTACATTTAGAAATGGATGAAACTAATTAAATTTAGTGATATTATGATGTATTCTGTAATTGTTTAAAACATATTTTGAAGAATAATTCATAACATGAGAAAATGCTATCTTTTAAGTATAAAGGTAAGGCAGTGAAATAGGATATTATATCACCATGCATTGCCAAACATTCTTACTAATGCATGTTCCACATTTCAGTATCCCAGATACAGATATGTCATATTTACAGTAGTATCACAGTCAATAACCTTAATTGTCACTGACTTGCTTATCAGAAAATACACACTTTGAGTAAACTTTCTCCCTATTTATTCTCTTTATGGGTTCCTTACACAAAGAGAGTCATGAATGATTCCAGATGCTGACTGTCATTCTTCTGTTTTTCTGCCCTCATATTGGATACGCTTCTCTACCATGTTATGAGAGCATTCTCATAACAATGTTGATTCCCTAAAGATTGTTCATTTATCTCTTGCATAAGCTTCAGCTTTCTCAGAACTCATAACTTTCAGTGAGAATTGGGGAAGCTGGATTGATGGAAGAGTAAGCCTGTCTCTCTGTTATTTCTCAGGAGGCATTACAACTGATACCACAGAAACACCAAGGATCATTAGAGACTATTATGAACAACTATAGGCAAAACAAATTGGAACAGCTGGAAGAAGTGGATAAATTCCTGATATATACCATCAACCAAGATTGAACCAAGAAGAAATAGAAAACCTTAACACACCAATTATGAATAAAGAGATTGAATCATTTAAAAAAAGTCTCCCATAAAAGAAAAACCTAGGACCTGATGGCTTCACAAATTAATTTTACCAAACTTTTCAAGAAGAGTTAATACCAATTCTCAAATCCAGAAAATTGAAGAGGAAATAATTCTTCTGAATGCATTCTCCAAAGCCATCATTATCCTGATGCCAAAACCAGACAAGGACAAAACAAAAATGGGAAACTATGGGCCAATGTCCTTAATGAACATAGATGCAAATATTTGCAACAACATGCTAGTAAACCATATGTTTGACATCTGGGCACACCATAGCCCAGTCAAGTTGACACACAAAATTTATCATCACACTCTGTATCTGAAAACACTAGTATTTCTTCTGGCACTCAACCAATGCTGTCCAGCTGGCCCTATTCCTCCCAAATCCCTAGTTAAGTACACTTTGGCCTCTCTCCTTCTGGATGGGTTTGCTGTTGTATAAATCCAGAGCATCAGAAAGATTTACATGTATGAACTACAGTTGCTAAGAGACGTCAAGTGCTCTTCAAAACAACTCATGGGTCTATGAAGATTAAGGGATATATAATAACAACTGGATCCTGATTCTTCCTTTATAGCAAAGAAGTTTCTAAGTTTTCAGTGGCTGTTAGAGGTCCCGTCATCCTGCCAAATGAATCCATACTCATACTCAAGGGAATAGTATACAAATGAAACAAAATAAAACACATGACATTAAGTGTGTAGCTGTCTATGTCTATGCCAAGTCTGGAAGATAATGTACTATTACAATGATGGAATAACTTTGATTTTCTTCTTTGCAGTGTTCTGTATCTTCTACATTGTTTATGTATAAAATTAGATAAGGTCTTTTCTGTATGCAGTATTCAAAGTCTAGACACATAAATATGTGTATCATAGTTCTTAAGCATGAACATTCTGAAGTTTCATGCCTGGGATCAAATTCTGGCTTCATCATTTAAAAGATACCAGGAAAGTTTCTTATTATCTCCAAACTGAGATGATTCCTCTATTAAGGGAGATCATTGTAAGCATCCCATACACATGTTGTGAGGATTAAATTAAAAAAACAAAACAAAACATGTAAGACACTCAGTGAAGTACCTGGCAAAAAGTTATGACAAAGAAGAGGTTAATTATTATAATCACTACAATGACCAGTAACATGCTGATATATTTGTACAGCAATTAATGAGGTTGATGGTTCTCCAAGTATTTTGTATACATTAATATACTTAATCCTTCTTTTAAAACTATTAAAATAATTGGCACTCTTATTCTTTCTATTTTACATTTGAAGAAACTGAGGCACAGAGTGGTTGACTTGCTCAAGGTCATAAAAACAGAAGTTGGAACATACTGTTTTTTGTATGTTAATTTTGTATCCTTCAGCTTTCCTGAGTTTCACTATTTCTATTTGCAGTGAAAAATACAAAAGAAAAATTAAAAAATAATCCCATTTACAATAGCCACACATCAAATTAAATGCCTAGGAATAAACTTAACCAAAAAAGTAGTTTTCTACAATAAAAGCTATAAAGCATTGACATGGTTTGGCTTTGTCCACTTCCAAATTTCACCTAGAATTATAGCTCCTCTAATTCCCATGTTTCATGGGAGGAACCCAGTGGGAGGTAACTGAATCATGGGGGTAGGCTTTTTTCTGTGCTGTCCTCATGATAGTGAGTAAGTCTTATGAGATTTGACAGTTTTATAAAGGGCAGTTCCCCTGAACATGCTGGTTTGCTTTCCCATGTAACACGTGCCTTTGCTCCTCTTTCACCTTCTGCCATGATTGTGAGGCCTTCCCTGCCATGTGGAACTGTGAGTCCATTAAACATCTTTTTCTTTATAAACTACCCAGTCTCAGCTATGGTTTTATTGGCAGCGTGAAAACAGATGAATAGAGCAATTAGGTACCGAGAGTGGGGTGCTGCTATAAAGATACCTGAAAATGTGGAAGCAACTTTGCAACTGGGTAACAGGCAGAGATTGAACAGTTTGGAGGGCTCAGAAGAAGACGGGAAAATGTGGGAAAGTCTGGAACTTCCTAGAGACATGGAGGGCTCAGAAGAAAGGAAGATGTGGGAAAGTTTGGAACTTCCTACAGACTTGATGAATAGCTTTGACCAAAATGCTGATAGAGTCTAGGCTGATGTGGTCTCAAATGGAGACGAAGAAATTCTTGGGAACTGGAGCGAAAGTCACTCTTGCTATTAAAGGGACTGGGAGCATTTTTCCCCTGCCCTAAAGGTCTGTGGAACATTGAGCTTGAGAGATATTTTTTAGGGTATCTGGCAGAATAAATTTCTAAGTGGCAAAGTATTTAAAAAAAAAAAAAAGCCGAGTTTAAAAGTTTGAAAAATTTACAGGCTGACAATGCAGTATAAAAAAAGAAAAAATCATTTTCCGGGGAATAATTCAAGCCTGCTGCAGAAATTTGCATAAGTAATGAGAAGCCAAATGTTAATCACCAATACAGTAGGGAAAATATCTTCAGGGCATGTCAGAGACCTTCCCGGCAGCACCTCCCATCACAGGCCTGAAGCCTAGAAGGGAAAAATAATTTTCTGGGCCAGGCCAGGGCCTTCCTCCTGTGTGCAGCCTAGGGATTTTGTGCTCTATGTCCCAGCCACTCCAGCCATGGCTGAAAGTGGCCAACATGCAATCAGACTATGGCTTCAAAGGGTGCAAGCCCCAAGCCTTGGCAGCTTCCATGTGGTGTTGGTTCTGTGCATGTGCAGAAGACAAGGACTGAGAAGACAAGCATCTATCCTTTGCCTAGATTTCACAGTATGTATGCAAATGCCTGGCTGTCCATGCGGGGTGTGCTGCAGGAGCTAAGCCCTCATGGAACCTCTACTAGGGCAGTGCCAAAGGAAAATGTGGGTTGGAGACCCCCACAGAGTCTCCACTGGGGAACTGCCTAGTGGAGCTGTGAGAAGAGAGTCACCATCTTCCAGAACCCAGAATGGTAGATCTACCAACATCTTGCACCATGTGCATGGGAAAGCCACAGATACTCAGTGCCAGCCTATGAAAGCAGCCAGAAGGGCAGCTGTATCCTGGAAAGCCACAGGGGTGAGGCTGTCCAAGGACATGGGAACCCATTACTTGCATCAGCATGAGCTGGATGTGAGACATAGAGTCAAAGGAGATCATTTAGGAGCTTTAAGATTTGACTGCCCCACTGGATTTCAGACTTGCACGGGGCCTGAAGCCCCTTCATTTGGCCAATTTTTCCCATTTGGAATGGGTGTATTTATGCAATATCTGTACCCCCCATTGTATCTAGGAAGCAAGTAACTTGCTTTTGATTTAACAGGCTCATAGGCAGAAGGACTTGCCTTGTCTCAGATGAGAATTTGGACTGCGAACTTTTGAGTTAATGCTGAAATGAGTTAAGACATTGGGGGACTGTTGGGAAGGCATGATTGGTTTTGAAATGTGAGGATATGAGATTTGGGAGGGGCCAAAAGTGGAATGATATGGTTTGGCTGTTTCCCTACCCAAATCTCATCTTGAATTTTAGCTCCTATAATCCCCACATGTCCTGAGAGGGACCTGGTGGGTCGTAACTGAATCATTGGGGTGTGTTTTTCCTGTGCTGTTCTCATGATAGTAAATAAGTCTATGAGATCTTATCATTTTACAAAGGGCAGTTCCCCTGCACATGCTCCCTTGCCTGCCACCATGTAAGACATGCCTTTGCTCCCCCTTTGCCTTCCAACATGATTGTGAGGCCTCCTCAGGCATGTGGAACTGTGAGTCCATTAAACCTATATTTGTTTGTAAATTACCTAGTCTTGGATATTTCTTCACAGTAGTATGAAATGGACAAGTACAAACATTGCTGTAAAAAACTGAAGAGAACACCAAAACATGGAAAGGTACTCTATGTTCATGGATGGAAATAATCAATATTGCTAAAATGTTCATACTACTTAAAGAAATCTGTAGATTCAATTCAATCCCTATCAAAGTGCCCAAGACATTCTTCACAGAACTGAAATAAAAACTATCCTAAAATATATATGGAACCACAAAAGACCAGAAGTGCCAAAGCCATCCTAAGCAAAAAGACAAAACTGCAGGAATCACATTACCTGAATTCATGTTATGCTACAGAGCAATAGTAACCAAAACAGCACGGTAGTGGCAGAAAATAAAAAGCCACAGTCATATAGACCAAGGGTATAGAATGGAGAACCCAGAAACAAATCCATACATCTACAGTGAACTAAATTTTGACAAAGATGTCATGAATATACAACGAGGAAAGGACAGTTTCTTTAGTAAATGGTGCTGCAATAACTGGATATCTATATGCAGGAGAATGAAACTAATCCCCTGTCTCTTGCCATATACAAAAATCAAATCAAAATGGATTGGAGACAAATCTAATACTTCAAACTATGAAACTACCCCAAGAAAATATTGGGGAAAATCTCCAGGACTTTGGTGTGGGCAAATGTTTCCAAAGCAATAGCCACAAGCACAGGCAATCAAAGCAAAAATGCATAACTAGAATCACATCAAGTTTAAAAGCTTCTGTAAAGCAAAGATACAATAAACAAAGTAAAAAGACAACCCACAGAATGGGAGCAAATATTTGCAAACTGCCTATCTCACAAGGGATTCATAACAAGACTATATAAGGAGTTCAAACAACTCTTTATGAAAAAAATAAAATAATCCAATTAAAAAGTAAGGAAAAGATCAGAATAGACATTTCTCAAAGTAAGACATACAAATGGCAAACAGTCATATGAAAAGGTGCTCAACATCATTGATCATCAGAGAAATGCAAATCAAATTACAGTGAGATATTATCTCACCCCAGTTAAAATGGTTTTTATCCAAAAGACAGGGAATAACAAATGCTGGCAAGGATGTGGAGAAAATGGAATGCTTAAACATTGCTGGTAGAAACGTAAATTAGTACAACCACTATGAAGAACAGCTTGAAGCTTTCTTAAAAAACTAAAAATAGAGGTACCCCATAATCCAACAATTCCACTACGATGTGCATACTCAAAAGAAAGGGAATCAGTATGTCAAAGAGATAGCTGCACTTCCATGTTTGTTGCAGTATTGTTCATAACAGCCAAAATTTGGAAGCAACCTAAGTATCCATCAACAGATGAATGGACAAATGAAACGTGGTTCATTTACACAACAGAGTATTATGCAGACATAAGAAAGAATAAGATCCTGTTATTTGCAACGAAATGGATGGAACTGGTGATCATTATGTTAAGTGAAATAATCTAGGCAGAGAATGACACACTTTGCATGTTCTTACTTATTTGTGGGACTTAAACAATTAAACAACTGATCTCATGGAGATAGAAAGTAGAAGGATGGTTACCAGAGGCTGGGAAGGGTAATGCGGGAGGAGGGATGAGTGATGATGGGTAATGTGTGCAAAATATAGTTAGAATGAACAAAATTTAGTATTTGATAACACAGTAATAATTTTTCTACATTTTTAAATAACCCAGAGCGCAATTGGATTGTTTGTAACAAAAAGAAGGGAAAAATGCTTGAGGTGATTAATTTCTCATTTACTGGGATGTGATTATTGCATATTGTGTATCTGTATCAAAATATCTCATGTACCCTATAAATATATACAGTTATTATGTACCCACAAAAATTAAACATTTAAAAAATAAATAAATAAGAAAAGGCTTCAGTAATGAGCCCTTTGTTATTCCAATCTTTAGAGATTGGTCACTGAAGAATTTCCTAAAATGAAACTGAGACATTTCCAGTGAGTTAGGTGAAAAACTGAGACCATACAGTAGCATCAGGTAACACATGACAATTCCGAAATGAGAAAGAGAATATCATGCTGTGTAATGTTTGTAATGCTCCTAAGAACATAAAGGAAAAATCAAAGTAGGTCAAGTCAGAGATTCTTTTCTAACATACCAACCAAACAAAAACACACACAAAAAAAGAAGAAAAAAAAAGATCTATTGCATTTTTGGGCTTAGAAACCCAACAGGAGTATTTTTTTTTTTAACTTTATTTTAGGTTCAGGTGTGTGTGTGTGTGTGTGTGTGTGTGTGTGTGTGTGTGTTATATAGGTAAATTGTAGGTCCTACAGGTTTGGTGTTCAGATTATTTTGTCACCTAGGTGATAAGTATAATATCCCACAGGTAGTTTTTCAATCCAATAGGAGTATCTTTAAGAGAGAATGCAAGGTTTGAAAAAAATGGAGTCAGGTGGAGGAAATAAATTTCTATGTTTTGCTATGGATAAAGGAAGAAAGGTAAACATTTGATTGGATTGGAATGTGGTAGGAAGGGATAAGTTTTTAGCTTGAATTCCCTTATACCCTGTTTTATGCTGATATGAAACATGCAATTGAATGGGAGAAATCAGTCATGTTTATCTAAAAATAATCAGTATCTGATTTTAACATATTTCACCCCCCAAAATTTATTACCCTTTACAAACAGCTCCATTTCCCATTTTAAGCTTTGATATTACCTTACTTAGTTCTCCACACATATTGGACTTTAGTATTTTTTAATATTATTATTTAGTTGTTATTACTTCTGGTATTGGATAATTTGCTCTTGAATTGTTATTATATCTGTTTTCTCAAATATATTGTCTAGTAATTTTCTCAGATATGAATTATATGTGCTAACCTTTATGAGACATGCTTTATCAAACAAAATTTTATTTTGCCCTTGGTTATTTGTTAGTTCATCAGGCTACAAAAGTTTGGATTATAAATAACTTCCTTTCAGAACAGTGAGCATATTTTGCTTCATCCGTAGCTGTAATGAATTTTTTAATCCTTTCCAGTTTAAAAATACTATCATCATTCACCTAGATGTTGTGTCTTGATTACTTAGTCCACTTAGTGCTTAGTTGAAACTATTTTTTTTTCATTTTTCCAATTGTGATTTCTTTTACTCTCTTCTATTTTTTTTTTTCTGGTAGCTCCTATTATAAAAATATATTGGAACTTCTCTACCCCCATATCAATGCCCCATATTCCCTGAGCTTTTTTTTCTTACTTTTCATGTGTTGACTTTCACATTACAAATTATTAATAAGTAGAACTGTCTATTGCAAATGGCAAGAAAATCACTCAAACTTTCTCAATCTAAAAGGGAATTTATGGGCTCATCTAGATGGAAAATTAAGAGTACTGCTGACTGCAGATTAACCTGATGCAGTTTCAAAATCCCAGGTGTTGGTTCTTACAGTGTCTTATCTCATCTAAGTTTTTCTGTGATGCCTTCCTCAGAAAAGATTTATCCTTTCCTCAAGAGGGCAGCAGTAGCAGTTCCCCAGCTCCCACTTCCCTAGACTCAGAGGAACTGAGAGAGGAGAGGTGGATTTTCAAAAGAAAGTAAAGATGTTGTTATCACAAGGAATGGACAGAGGGTAGGAATTCTGCTTTGAAAAATAACAAATAAATAACAACTACAGAATGCACACCATAATTTGAAAGAATTCTTGAGCCTACTAATTGTTATATTTAGCTCTTCCCATTTTGTTATTTAGCTCTCATCACTACCTCTGATGTGGCAGTAGCTAGCCTCTGGTTTAGAGGTCTTCCCCGTATTCCTAAATATGTCAGCCAGTCAGCCAGTTCTGTGTCTCTTTCCCTATGTCTCACACCAACCCCCTCTGCTTGGGAGTCGACAGCTCTACTACCCTGGTTGACATTGCTAACAAAATGTTGATTTGCTTGTCAGATTCTGCAGCGACACTTCACACATTCACCCAAATGTTAACTTAGCTGGCAACTCTAGCAAATCATATTCATTATCTTTTGCATTATTCTGTTTGTGATCATTTGGAGTTATGGTTTCCTCTTTCATTCAAATCTACGTATCTTTTCATATAAATATAACTTATTTTCTATATCTCTCAGTCTTGGGTTTGGAGTAATATGAAGAGGCTATAATTCCATATGCCAGTCTATCTTCACCTTTTGCTTCCATACACATCACTAAAAGAAACCCCATATTCTATTATTACCCATTCTGGCCACTATTACTCTCCAAAAAATACTGTGGATTTTCTTGATTTTCTTTTATCAAAATGAAACTTCTCTTCTTAAATATTAAGTGGTATGTATGTTACTAATTTTGAAACACTATTTTTCAGGATATCATTCAGTTTATTGCCTCCTCT
Organism: Macaca nemestrina; assembly: GCF_043159975.1. Classification (NCBI taxonomy): domain Eukaryota; kingdom Metazoa; phylum Chordata; class Mammalia; order Primates; family Cercopithecidae; genus Macaca; species Macaca nemestrina. The sequence goes on from NC_092128.1 coordinate 39,223,937, forward strand.
TACCATGTTTGCTCCTTTACATACATGTGCTTTACTTTGAATATGACTGTCATTTATGTTGTAGGCTAAAATTAATTATGTTGGACATTTGAAATTATAGTAAAGATCAATACATGTTATTGTTAGATTTAAACTGATATGATTACAGGTTTTCAGGAAAGTAGTTTTACAACAAGGAAAATAATTTAGTTAAATAAACATAAATAATTGAATGTTGTATGTTCTAACTTAATTATGTAATACATCTATGTATTAATAGTCATAGATGTCACAAAATAACTGCATGTAAATTGTTTTGGGAAAAGGGGAAATGTGTTTGTTCAATTGTTTTATAGCTGGCGTTTTGTATTCTTCCTATGCTTGTTCATCTTTAGAATTCCAGAACAGCTTTCATATCTAATATTGTGCTCCCATGGCAGGTGAGAGTTCAGTTTATTCACAGGCTACATTTGTATGGCTTTTAAAGCTCAGCTGGTATAATTTATAGTGTTCTACAGAATAGTTTCTCTCTTTATGTGTATAGTAGATGAATAGAAGGTACTTGTGAGGGAGACTTAATAATCATATGAAATTAAAAGCATGAGCAGCTCACAATACCATTGCAAGAAATTATACAATTAACATACACTGACTAATCCACTTTGGCAAATCATCAAAGGCCAATAAATAAATAGTATATTGTGCTATTTTAATGGAGATAGAAAATTTTGCAAAAGTTATTACTGCACTTATGTCCTTGTAGTTACAGCCACAACCACCAAAATATATAATTATGGAAAACTTTTTAGATTAAGGCTATTAGAATCTCAAATAAATTATTGACTCTTTTATTTACTGAAACTACTAGTTAATTCAGAATAAATACATTTCAGGAAGTAGTTTCTCCAAATCCCATGCGAAAAATAATTGAAGATTTAATTAACTGTAATTTCAATCTGGTGGTTAGATAACAGGAGATTTCAAAGCAGAGCAAAGCCTTGGGTTCATCTTCACGGCTTATGTATTCATTATAACAGGTATAAAACCATACCAGGTTTGCTCTCCTATGAGTGAAATAATCATGATTACCTGATTTTTGTAGGAGGTAAGCATCTTTGCGATCCATTTTTCACTGGACAAATACATTGTTCTTCTGTAAAAGACATGACAGTTATAAATGGCTCTTAGCTGTCTTTTAACATTTTACTATTTTGGCCTTAGGAAATCAAATCTGTCTGTTGATAAAGATAAGATTTTATAGAAATTATTTTTGAGAGCTTAGTAGTAGCAAATTCCCATTTGCCCAACTGAGATCACCAGACTTTTACTTAGTTTGAACAAAGTTGAATAAGCCCAGCAGGGCGCTGGACTAGAAGAGCAGTGTGAGAAGTACCTTGTTAATGTATCAGACAAATGACTTGGTCTATGATACAATAAGACACTCACATAAATTTTGCCTTTGTCGTGCCATATATATAGGCAATATAAAATGTGAACAATCTCATTACACGACTATTGTGATTACATGTCAGGAAACAACTAGTTTGAATATCTTCTTTCGATCTTCTGATTAAATTAACTAGAAGGTTTTGGAAAGGACAACTTAAAAGTAGCAGCATAATAACTTAAAATATATACCTTCTAAACACAAAAGGTAAATGATGAGCAATGGAAGGCAACAAAATCAAGGAACTGAATAAAAACAAAATTTTGTGAAACTTAATGGGGAAAAATACTGAGAAATAGAAAGAAGTACTGGAAAATAACATGTAAGTATGGACAATAATTCAGTTTGCTTGATAAACATCCTAGAAGAATGGATGAAAATGTCTAAGAATCTAAGTCCTTCTATGTGTTTACACAATTTAATGAAAATATGTTATTCCTAGAGAAAATAGTAGCAGTATATTACTATCAAATAGCATTCCATGAATGAAGAGCCAAGGGAAAAGAGAACAACCTGAATGTCTTCAGAATATTTTCAGAACTTTCATGGAAAAGAGATTAAAGACATAATGATCTAAAACCAATTAGTCCCTAACTAAAATTCATCTCTTCATTACGGGTTACTGAGAGACAATTATAGCTGATTTGACTATGAAATGGAACTCCTTGCAGTCTCTTTGAAATGTTTGTCAACACTTGAGAGTGAACTCCTCCCAAAAAACCATCTGCTTATAATTTACTTGAATTCCATTACCAGCAATTTGTACCAAATTTGTACAAGCGAGAGGATTTATGTGATTTTCCTAAGATATTGTAACTAATATTTCTTAAACAAATCATCTTTTAATGATTACCTTATTTTTATTGATTATATAGCTATGCCTTTTTATCTAGAAAATCAGCGTCATAGCACTATGAATTCATATTATAAATTCATGCCATGTTATGCAAAATGGTACATTATTTTCACTGCATGGTCCCCAGGTACATTTGAACTTTGTCAGCTGGTCCATTCTGAACCAGGATGGCAATCCCCCTACCCATCTCATACTCTCTTAGCCTTTGTCTGGCATTTCCATATCTGTATTGACTGAGACCTTCACTGATGGCCATTCCTCAAAACTGATCATGAAGAAGGAATATAAACACATTCAGAATATTAGAACTTCATTTAGTCCATTAAAAATGATAAACCATAACTAAATTCAATCCCTTGGAAGCCAGGAGATGCTGTCTACTTATGATGCAGAAGGAAGAAACATAAGATATTTGCTTGTCAGCACTGCCATATAAATGTCCTACAGACTAGTGGGCTTAAACAGCATAAGTACTTACTATTCTTTGGCTAGAATTCCAAAATCAAGGTGTTGATAGGGTTGAGAATTCTTCTGAGCACTATGAAAGAAGATTCTGTTTTAGGCCACTGTCCTTGGCTTGCAGATGACTGTCTTCTCCCTGTGTGAGTGTCTCTTCACTCTGTCTTTCCTCTATGTGTGTCTTTGTGTCTAAATTCCCTCTTTTGATAAAGACATCATACGTATTGGATTAGTGCCCATCCTAATGATCTCATTTTTAACTTGTTTACCTCTGTAAAGACCCTATCTCCAATTGAAGTCACTTTTTGACATACTGAGGGATAAGACATCAACATATGAATTTTGGGTGGAACACAATTCAACCCATAATAGATACCCTGAGCCTACATTGTACACAGGCTTGAGAAGTCCTACGAACTCAGGATAGTATCCTCCAGCATCCTGAATGATGGCAGAGAGTAGTTTTGTTTTGTTTTGTTTTGTTTAAGGAGAGAAAGAAAAAATGAGTAGAATAATCAACACTTAACCTATATGGTATTCCACTGAGTATTTTTTGAGGTTTCTCAAGTTGTTGCTGTTTGTAAGCTGCTACACTTCTGATCTTAGTCCTATCCAAACCTTCTTTATATGTCAGTGGGAAATCACAACAAAAAAGGAAGGGGGAAATGAAGCATCTCACACTCTGGCCTCTTGATATCCTACTGTCTTTCATGCAGGGATCAGGGAATAGTTTGCTCCTTTCTTATAGAACTAGAGTTTCACTCTTACAAAAAAGTGTACATATATTTGTGAGGCATACGTCTTAAAAATCTGACAACAGCATGGCATCTTCTTATGTGTGCATATACTTCTCTCATATTCAGAATTATTAAACACGAAAATATACAAAAGAACAAACAGAGGAACATGTAGAAAATTAAAAATGTGAAGGGAATAATATAATAAGTAAATACCCCGTCTTTCAGGGAGTACCTTTGTCCCATGATTATGCTATTCTTTGTTGAGGATGAGACTATATAATGAGACTGTATGACTTCTAATAATTCCTTTCTTGACTAAATACTATTTTCCCTAATCCTAAATTTGGAGGCTTTTTTTTTTCTGCATTTGAAGTTGGAGTCTATTATTCTCTATAAATATGTGTATGTGTACATGTGATTGTGTGCAAATGTTGGTATGAAAAGATGTCAAAAATATAATGAAATTTATTTTAGCATCTGCTATGGACAGATGCCATGCCCTAGAATAAGAGACAAAGAGGTGGTCACTGGCATCTCCAACAGAGAGTTTCTGAGTCTTGATGGGCAAAAAATTTTGAATCTCTTCAATTGCATTTTGCCTGCTGCTTCAAGACATTTGAACTGAGTGCTTCTTTCTAGAATCTTAATAAATTAATGATGATATACGTATTATTTGGATCATAATGAACAGTAGAATCCTACTTGCTGTAATATTTGTTAAATATATGTCAAACGCTGGGTTAAACCCAGGTCCAGAATATATCTCCAATCCTCCTTCAGACTTCTGGGGCTGGCATATAGACTTTGAAATGAATGTTCAATCAGCCTATGAAAACTTGTGCTATGTGTTTAAAGAGTTGAACATATTACTCTGAGTTCAGATTTCTTCCAGGAGGAAAAATAATTCAAGAAAATGTCATTTGACCTACCCAAACTTGCAAACCACTTCTCCCCACATCCAATCTTTCCCCAAATCCAATTTTCGCAAGGTCTCTATACTGATGTTTCTAAAATGCTAACATCTATCTCCTTAACATCGTTTTAGTCTCTGCATAGTCTTCTGATAAAGTCTCAGTTCTTGACATTTAAGATCCTTCATGATCTGAGCTCATGCCTTAAAAGCACTGGTCTTACATTCAACAATGTAGCCATCTCATACAACTAGAAAGATTCTGAATGATTCACTGTTTTTCTTTCCCAAGTATTTTTTTTTAATGTGGATTCTCTTCCTTGACTAAACTGTCCTCACTTATTTTTGTTTACACTCAATTTAAAACGTCCAAAAAGAGATATAATATATATCCATTAACTTGGGTGAGAACATAAAAGGCTATACATGTATTTTCCATAATTCACTTTAAGAGAATTATCACACAGCTATAATATATTTGAAAAGTTTTTTGACATCTGAAACAGTTAATGTTTTACTGTTCCAAAACAATACAGCCAAGTTTGAATTAAATTAATTTCTACTATGTTTATCAAATTTGCTAAAACTACAATAATTTAATTTTTAGTTTTTGGATATTCAGTATAGTCTCATTGGTATTTATTAAACGTTTTGTCTCTGGTGACTGTGTACTGAACATAGTCTTTTAATTATTATTAATTAGAACCATGGATATGAGGAATCAGTGTGTGTTCTACTAAGGCCAAGCTAAACCTTATTTATATAATCTTAAAAAACAAAAGAAAAGCATATATGAATAAAACATCATAGTTTAAAATGCTTGAGCTTTACTTCACCTCACTCTGAATGAAAATATATTAAATAAAAATTATATTTTTTCATTAGGGTAGACTCAGCAGGTCCCCTCTTAGGTTTTACTTAGCACTTGTCTATTACTAAATGTTGTTAAAAATATTTTTACCTTTCCTAAATAATGAGTAACTTACAGCTTTCATTAATTCACATAGATACTCCGTCCCCTATTTAATCATAGAAGAAAAATACTTTCAAAACAATGATATGCTAAGGCATTGGAAGAAGCAGTAATTTATGTATACATTTTCAAGAACACAGATCCAGTTGTGCTGCTGAATATCTAAAAGTTTTTTGGTCACCATATATAGTTGGAACTGAACAAATTTCAGAACACTAGTGTATCTCTTATGACAGGATGTATGGTACTAATGCACTGAAATTGTTGTAAGAAACAAGCCCAGGAAAAAAAAGACGGTCATGAATAAAGGTAAGTATTATTCATAAAGAGGTGAGGACTGAACTGTCCTGACAATATTTATGTTCGAAATAATTATATTTAGCATGTCTCCCGATTCTGATCATGGTTTTACTTTTATTATTTTATAAAGTATTGTGGCATTTGACAGATTCATTGGAAATGGTGTTTTCTGTCATTTTTGTTATATATTTGAAATCTAAGTTTGCTAATAAAGATACAAAGAATGAGCAGTCTAAAATAAAATAAAGACACAGAGGAAACTATCAAGTACTGGTGGGATTCACAATTCAACAATTTAAATGTAAATGTATTTCTAATTATACCTGACATTAATCTTAGGCCACCTAGAATGTATTCTGAGTGATTCAGCAAATATGAATGTAGTATCCTCATTTTCCACAGAAAATTTTCCTTTTTATTCATGTTACTTTGTGTTTTTGGTGAGTGTCAGTGATACTAATTCTATACAGTGTCGGGAGAATGTCTGTTCTTGTTTCCATTTGTTGTGGTTAATTTAGTAGAAAATAGCTAACCCCTTACGGTGTGCCATGTATTATACCTATTTGTTATTGTCCAATGTTTGAAAAAGTGCACCAGGCAAAAATAATTTAGTAACTGACAAACAGTGCCCAGATTCTCTCTCTGTGATAGTGTCAACTTAATTCACTTTCGTATTTCTCTGTGCAATAAATTTTAGCTTTCCCAAGTAGAGAAATATATACGTGCATATTTTTCCCTTAGACATACAGGACTTCCTAGGACAATACTTACACTGGCTACTTTAAAATGCAATTGTTAATTAAAGATCATTTATTCTGTATTCAATTTATACATTAAAAAAGAGAAATGAAAAACAAAAGGTTTTCATCATCACAGGGCCTTCAGGATGCTTGAAAAGGGTTGAGTGGGACTGACACTTTGATTTTAGGGTCAATATTCCACATTCTGACACTGAGAGAGGAAGCAGGGCCATTCTGTAATGAGGCCCTCAGGGTTTCAAAAGCCCTGTGTTCTATGATGGCAAGTGTGAACTCTCAGGTCCTTCAATACAAGGAGAGATCCTCGGGGTGAATTCAAAATGAAAGTTTTATCTGATAAAAATTCATACAGGAAGTAGAGGTAAAATCCATGAATTTCGCAGACAAGCTGGAAGGAAATTTAACTTCTTGCTTTTTTGGCTGATCTAAATTCAGCAAATCAGTTATTATGGGAGAAATGTCTGAGTTTAGGATTCTTCTTATTGGATAGACAAGAAAATATGGTTGGAGTATGAGAAACAGAAAGATTTGTGGAAGGTGTATATGAAAATTTGATGGCAGGAGACAGCAAGTCATTCGTCACTGTACTCATTTCCTAAGGCTGCTATAAAATACTAATTAGTGGGTGGATGCAAACGGCAGAATTTTGCTCTCTCGCAGTTCTGGAGGCTAGAAATCTGACATGAAGGGATGGGCAGGGCCATGCTCCCTCTCTGGAAGCTCTGAGGAAGAATTATTTGCTCTGCTAACTCCTGGTGGTTGCTGGTGATTCCTGGCATCCCTTGGCCTGTAGCTGCATCTGTCCAATTTCTGCTTCTGTCTTCATGTTGTTGTCAGTCCTCTGTGTCTGTGAATTTGAAAATTTTCCTCTCTTAATCAAGTACCAGTCATTGGATTTAGGGCCTACCCTCATCTAATATACCCTAATCTTACCTTGCTTGCCTCTCCAAGAACTTGTTTCCAAATAAGGTCACATTCACAGGTACTTGGGGTTAGAACGTGTGTTAGGGCAGCCAATTCAATCCACAAAATTAACTTTCTGACAATTGAATCAGAAAGGTAAACAATTATTTTGGAGAAATCATTTTGGGGGCTGGGAGAGTAGAATGAAGCAATATAAATGCTTCAAAGGATGCATTTATGAAAATAAGAAAAGTGTTTTTAAAAACCTAGAAGAATATTCAAAAATAATGATGCCTACTTTCATCTGGTAGAAAGAGACCTTCTATTAAAAAACCTAGTCCCAAAGCTATCTCTGCCACTAGCGACACTAGGATGAGACTTACTTTCCTTAAATTCAAAATAGGAAAAATGCAGGATTGTTGCAAAGATTAAGTGAAAAAAATAGTATAGAAACATTAGCCCCATCTTAGCATGAGGTATGTATGTAAACACCAGTTGAATCTGATTGTACAAAAGTGGATTATGTAGTTGTCCAGACTATCGAATCTAATCAGAAAATTTAAACGACTTGCATTGATGAAGGCATCTGCAAATGTGAATTGAAAGTTATTTTGCTGCTTCATGATTTAAATGAGAACTAGAAAGCAATATTTCCCTTAGTATATTGTATTAGCATTCTCTAGAGGGACACGATTCCTGGAATATATACACACACACACACACATATATATTTATCATATATATATATATGAAAACTAAGTTTGTTAAAAAGATACAAAGAATGACCAGTCTAAAATAAAATAAAGACACAGATATATGTGTGTGTATGCATATATATATATATTTGTTAAGTATTATCTCACATAATCACAAGGTCCCACAATAGGCCGTCCGAAAGCTGAGGAGCAAGGAGTGCCAGTCCGAGTTCCAGAACTAAAGAACTTGGAGTCTGATGTTCAAGGGCAGGAAGCATCCAGCGCGAGAGAAAGATATAGACAGGGAGGCTAGGCCAGTCTAACCTTTTCATGTTTTTCTGCCTGCTTTATATTTACTGGAAGCTGATTCGATTGTGTCCATTAGATTAAGGGTGGGTCTGCCTTCCCCAGTCCATTGACTCAAATGTTAATCTCCTTTGGCAACACTCTCACAGACACACCCAGATTTGATACTTTGCATCTTTCAATCCAAACAAGTTGACACTCAGTATTAACCATCACAAGTCCACCCTTTGTCAACCTGAACCCATACACATCTCCAGAGATCATACATTATCTTCAAATAAAGAAAACAATAAGGTCATAATTACACCTAACGTAATAGAGTTATCTTTCGTATAACCAGAAATGCACCAATCCCCAACCCAAATACTATTACATAAAGTTAACAATACTTCAATGTTGATGTGAAGTCAACAAATCTTATGTCACATGATAAAGGAAAAAGGAGAAAAAATGAAGATATTTTCTTCTTACAAGCACGAACATATTTTTAACAAAAGGAGGAGGAAATACTCATGACAATTACAGACATTGAGTCTGCAGCTGGTCACGTGGTTGTAGCTGATATTGATGACTACCTTCTGCTTTCCCATTGTGTATTCCCTTTGCCTTCAGCAAAGCACCTCAGCAAAGCACCTGGAGGAGTGACCCAAACCTTCATTCCCGAAGGGTGTGGGCCATTTGTAGTCCTGCCTGGATTGGGTTGTTGTAGTTTCCCATTGACCTTAATCACAGGACAGATTCCCTAATGGATCTCCTGTATTCCATGCACATTCTTCTTTACCTCTGTTGTGTAGTAGTAGACTGATTTCATCCTGATAGTCCAGGTCAATTACCCCAGCCAACACTGTACCTCCCTTCTTAGCTCATTGACTTACAGACAGGAGGAGCCCAAAGTGTCCAGGTGGCAATCTTAACTTCCAGTTTAATGGGATCGTTGTTGTGTCTCCTGGTGGCAGAGTTTCTCCCTGTGGAACTAAGACCTCTAGGCCAGCAGAATGTAATGTCGCGGGAACAGGAAGCAAAAATTTTGCTAGTGGATCACTAAGGGTGATGGTGAGTGGTGCCACTTCCACTTCCACCTTTTGATTCCTGGACCTGTGAATCCCGGCTATGGAAGAAACAGCATCATATATTGGACACTGATTCAAAGCATTCACGGCCTTCTGGAGAACTTTGCCCCAGCCCTACAAAGTTTTGTCACCTAGTTGGTGTTGTAATTGTGACTTCAAAAGGCCATTCCACCATTCCATCAATCCAGCTACTTCAGGATCATAGGGTAAGACCAGTGAATTCCATGAGCATGAGCCCACTGCCACACTTCTTTTTGTTTGTTTTTGAGACGGAGTTTCACTTTTGTCACCCAGGCTGGAGTGCAATGGCACCATCTCAGCTCACTGCAACCTCTGCCTCCCAGGTTCTGCCTTAGCCTCCTGAGTAGCTGGGATTACAGGTGCCCACCACCATAAAATATAAAAAACAAAATTTTTGTACTTTTCGTAGAGACGGGTTTTGCCATGATGGCTATGCTGCTCTCAGACTCCTGACCTCAGGTTATCCGCCCACCTCGGCCTCCCAAAGTGCTGCTATTAGAGGCATGAGCCACTGCAGCTGGCCCACTGTCACACTTCTTTAGCCATAAAGAACAGTCTAAAATAAAATAAAGACACAAATGTGTGTGTGTGTGTGTGTGTGTATATATATATGTGAGTTTATTAAGTATTAACTCACATAATCACAAGATCCCAAAGGCAATGCTGTGTGGAATATCAAGATGGTGGGTAAGGCATTCTGTGAGTCCATGGATGGTAGTCTTGGCAGAAGCATTGTGTGCAGGATAGGCAAACCCATATCCGGAGTAAGTGCCTGTTCCAGAGAAGACAAACCTCTGCCCTTTCCATAATGGAAGAGGTCCAGTATAATCAATCTGCGACCAGGTAGCTAGCTGATCACCCTGAGGGATGGTGTCATAATAAGGGCTCAGTGTTGATCTCTGCTGTTAGCAAATTGGGCACTCAGCAGTGACCGTAGCTAGGTCAGCCATGGTGAGTGGAAGTCCATGTTGCTGAGCACATGTATAACCTCCATCCCTGCCAACATGGCCACTTTGTTTATGGGCCCATTGGGTGATGACAGGGGTGGCTGGGGAAAGAGCCTGAGTGGTGTCCACAGAACAGGTCATCCTTTTCACTTGATTATTAAAATCTTCCTCTGCTGCCATCACCCATTAGTGGGAACTCACATGGGATACAAATATCTTCACAGTTTTGACCACTCAGAGAGGTCCATCGCATACCTTTTCACGAAAATTCTTGTTCACCAATTTTCCAATCATGCTTCTTCCAAGTCCCTGACCATCCAGCCAAACCACTGGCTACAGCCCATCAATCAGTATACAGTCACACATTTGGCCATTCCTCCTTCCATGCACAGCGCACAACCAGATGCACTATTCGAAGTTCTGCCCACTGGGAAGATTTCCCTTCACTGCTGTGCTTCAGGGATGTCCCAGAAAGGGACTGTAGTGCTGTAGCTCTCCACTTTCGGGTGGCGCCTATATATAATATAGAACCATGTGTGAATCAGGCCCTAGTCTTCTCTTCCTCTGTCAACTGATAATAGGAAACTCCCCATGAGGTCATTGGTGCAGACTGTGGGAGAGAAAGCAGTGTGGCAGGAGTGGAAAACATGGGCATTAGAGCCACTTCTCCATGTAAGTTACTTGTGCCTTCAGGACCTGCTCGAGCCCGGTCATGTATATACCACTTCCATTTGATGATAGAATGCTGCTGTGTACAACCCACTTAATGGCTAGACGGGTCAGGAAGCATCCAGTCCATGATGGGCAGTTCAGGTCGCATGGTGACTTGATGACCCACAGTCAAATGTTTAGCTTTCATTAAAGCCCAGTAACAGGCTAAGAGCTGTTTCTTAAAAGGAGAGTAGTTATCTGCAGAAGATGGCAAGGCCTTGTTCCAAAATCCTAGAGGTCTCTGGTGTAATTCACCTATGGGGACCTGCCAAAGGCTCCAAACAGCATATTCCTATCTGTCACTGACACCTCAAGCACCATTTGATCTGCTGGATCTTATGGTCCAAGTGGCAAAGTAGCTTGCACGGCAGCCTGGACTTGCTGAAGAACCTTCTCCTATTCTGGACTCCATACAAAACTGGCAGCCTTTTGGGTCACTCAATAAGTCAGCCAGAGTAACATATCCAAATAAGGAATGTGTTGCCTCCAAAATCCAAATAGGCCCATCAGGCATTGTGCCTCTTCCTTGGTTGTCAGAGGGGCCAAATGCCACAACTTATCCTTCACCTTAGAAGGAGTATCTCAACAGGCCCCACACCACTGAACCCCTAGACATTTTACTGAGGTAGAAGGTCCCTGAATTTTAGTCAGATTTATTTCCTATCCTTTGGAAGCAAATGTCTCACCAGGAAGTCTAATGTGCTTGCTACTTCTTGCTCACTGGATCAAATAAGCATAATGTCATTAATGTAATGGACTAGTGTAATATCTTGCAGAAGTAAAAAGCTATCAAAGTCTCTCCAAATAAGATTATCACACAAAGCCAGAGAATTGATATACTCCTGAGTTAGGACAATAAAGGTACATATTACTGGCCTTGCCAGCTAAAGGCTAATTGCTTCTGGTGGGTCTTGTAAACAGGAATGGAAAAAAAAGCATTTGCCAAGTCAGTGGCTGCATATCAGGTACCAGGAGATGTGTTAACTTGCTCAAGCAATGAAATCACATCTAATACAACAGCTGCAATTGAAGTCACCATTTGGTTAAGCTTATGATAATCCACTGTGATTCTCTAAGATCCATCTGTCTTCTGCACAGCCCACATGGGAGGGTTGAATGGGCATGTTGTGGGAGTCACCAGCCCCACATCTTTCAAGTCCATGATGGTGGACTAATCACTGCAATCCCTCCAGGGAGGTGATATTGGTTGGATACCTCTTCTAGGTAGAGGCGGCTCTAATGGCTTCCATTTGGCCTTTCACACCATAATAGCCCTCACCCTAACAGTCAGGGAGCCATTGTGGGGGTTCTTCCAGCTGCTAAGTATGTCTATGCCAATTAAGCATTCAGGCATTGGGGAAATGACCACAGGATGAGTCCAGGGACCCACTGGACCCACTGTAAGTCAGACTTGAGCTAAAACTCCATTAATTACCTGTCCTCCATAAACCCCCACTTTAACTGGATGACTACAGTGATGTTTTGGGTCCCCTGGAATCAACATCGGCTCAGAGCCAGTGTCTATATTCCAGAAATGTCTGATCATTTCCCTTTGTCTAGTGTACAGTTACCCTGGTAAAAGGCAAGAGGTCTCTTTGGGGAAGGATGGCAAAAAGTCACTGCATAAATTGTTGGTAATGTAGTGGGGTCCTTCCTCAATGGGACCCAGTCTCTCCTTCATTCAAGTGGTTCTGGGTCTGTAATCTGGCTCAAGTTTGGAAATTGATTGAGGGGCTGTGATTCTCTGTTTTTATAATTCAAATTAGTTTTTTGTTCATTCAACCTAGAGGTTTTCTGCTTGTATAAATTAAGTAGAAATGCAGTAGGCTTCCTGTCAATTTCATTTCTAGTAACACCGTGATTCATTAGCCAATGCCAGAGTTCTACATGAGTCAGACTATTCTAATTGCCTCTTTGCCTCTGCTGTCCATTATGGTAGCTATGCTCACCTTGCCTTTGATGATTGAGTGCCCCTACTTGGCCTTACTTGCCACCTTGGGATCCAATTATTCCCGCTGTATTTTAATTTTGCAGTTGAGTGACTAGGGTTCCCATTGTTAGATCCAACATATACAGAAGAGCAATTACAGAGCTCTTCAAAGATGGAGGTGCTGCCCTCACAAAACTATTTCACAAGGCATTGGTCAAGGGTATATGTTCTGGACCCTCCAAGCTGGGATGAGTAGGTCTAAAGTGACTAATCTGCTCCACCATCCCAATCTCCCTAAGCCTTTGGATCCCTTCCTCTACATTAAACCAAAGGAGGCATTTCCAGCTCACTTGCAGCGGGCCATCTTTTAATCCATATTTCAGCTAACCAAGCAAATAAACTATTAGAACCTTTTGTTTTTTTAACTCCCTGAGCTGCAACATTAAACACAGAGTCCCTTCTTAGTGGGCCCACATCAATAAATTCAGCCTGATTCAACTCTATGTTCCTTTCACCATTATCCAACACCCTTAATATCCTGTTATTAATCCCCATGCCTGTTCTCCAGATTTCTGTTTATATAAACTAGAAAACTCAAGCAGTTATTTTTGAGTATAGCACACCTTCTCATGGGTCACACTCTCAACCTCATCTCTAGGGTCCCGCCGAGACTTTAGTCTAGTTACAGATCTAGAAGCAAACAGAGGTGTCGGGGGTGGCTCCTGAGGAGAATCAACATTACCTTGCCTGGCAACTGCCTCAGGGGAGGCCATCACTGTTGCCTCAGGCAGCACAGGTTTTATCTCCGCAGACAAAGGTGGAAAGGCTGACAGCAGCATGGGTCAGGGAGGGGATATTGCCACTACTGGGGATGGAGAATCTGTTTCTTCTGGAAAAAAGGTTCATTAGAGTTTACAAACTCAGTGTCCCCAACTTCATCAGCATCCTCCCATACATCCCCATTCCAAGTTTCAGGGTCCCATTCTTTTCCAATCAATGCCCTTACTTTAGCAGTAGACACCTGGCAAGGCTGTGCATGCAACTTTCACTGCAGGTCAGCCAATTGCATGATAAGAGCTTGTGTCTGTTTTTCCACAATTTCAGTTCTTTCTCTACAGGAGATTAGACTCTCACCTAGGGTAATCTTAGGAGATTTGAGGCTCAGTATCTGCTTCTTAAGCAAGGAGACAGAATCCCAGAGTTCATCATTTTATTTTATCACGTTGTCCACTGAACTTAGGCACAACCAACCAGCTTCATTATGTTCCTTGATTCTCTACATATGGTCATAGTTATTATGTATAGAGTCACTAAACTCCATGTCTCTCACAAGTGATGAATCAGGAGTGTCAAATGCATTTATTTTCCATAACTATATAAACAGATCATGCCAAGGATTATCAGTGTTCTCCATACTATTAAAAGTAAAGTCCTTAGCATTTTTGGGTCTAAGCAGCCAACTCCAGAAACTCCCCAACCAATGAAAGAACTTCATCCTTAATATCCTGTTCCTCTAGAACCACTTCTGGTATCAAAATCTATATTAGTCAAGGCTCTCTAGAGGGACATAATTAATGGAATATATATATGTGTATATATATATATATACACACACACACACACATATATATAAAGTTATATATATACACACACACATATATATATATTATACATAAAGGTAAGTTTATTAAGTATCAACTCATATGATCACAAGGTCCCACAATAGGCCATCTGCAGGCTGAGGATCAAGGAGAGCCAGTCTGAGTTTCAAAACTGAAGAACTTGGAGTTCAATATTTGAGGACAGGAAGAACCCAGCATGGGAGAATGATGTAGGCTGGGAGGCTAGGCCAGGCTAACCTTTTCACATTTTTCTGCCTGCTTTATATTCTCTGGAAGCTCATTAGATGGTGTCTACCAGATTACATATGGGTCTGCCTTCCCCAATCCACTGGCTCATATGTTAATCCCCTTTGGCAACACCCTCACAGACACACCCAGATTAATACTTTGCATCCTTCAATCCAATCAAGTTGACACTCAGTTTTAACCATCATGCATATATATTTAACATCAGGCTCTGTTAAGTGGTTTATGAAAGATTAGTAAGATCAATATTATAAATGCATGTAACTACTTATTTCAAATGTTTTAAGTGTGTTCTCTCCTCCAAAATATCCAGTCTTTTCTTCACTTCTTTTCTTTTATCCTCATACAATCTGATGCAAGAAACATACTAATATTATATTTTATAAAAATGTATGTAGAAAACAAATTTTTGTGTAAACAGAAAAGAAGAATATTTCTGCAAATAAGAAACAGAGAAGAAATAAACGGGGAGTAAATGTAATTGATTTGCAACAAAAAGGTGTTTGTGAATAGGGCAAATGGACAGTGAAGAGTATGACATTCCTCTGTGGACATTTTGCCTTCTGAATTATGTTAAAATTTTCCATATTTAAGAAGGAAAATTAAATACACAGAATGGAAAAAACTAAAACTGAATAGTAACATAACACAATAAATGATGTAGGCTGGGAGGCTAGACAAGGCTAACCTTTTCACATTTTATACACCCTTATATAAAATTGATAATTGTATCAAAGTAGAAAAAAAAAATCTCTGAATATGATATTCTGGAGAGTCTCAGCTGGAGATAGTCTAAGAATCAAAGGAACTTTGAAAACATCTTAAAGTTAGTTACCAAGTTTGTCACTGTTAGTAGAATTGGAGTAATAATTACAAAACTATTTTTGTGTATATTATCAATGAGCAAATAGGTTAGAAGATTTTCTTTTTAATCAGAGCTCTTACTGTGGAAATAAATAATAACATTTTTTTCTGATGTGGTGGATGAACAAAAATACTATCATATATGTAGATTCCCTGTCAAAAGTGTTTAATCTGAATATTCATCAGTAAACAATCATATAGCCCTAATTTATATTCACTCTGCAAAACATCCAGTCATGACACTCCAAACGTATCAGTGTTATGAAAGACAAAATAAAAATTGAGGAGACTTTCTGGAATAAAGGAGAATAGAGTCATGATAAATAAATGCAAAACATGACTTTGGATTCTGGATTAATTTCCAGAAATTTGATTCTGATCTATATGTAAGTACTAATAGTAATAAGGCTAAATTCCCAGAGGTGACAATTGTATTATGGTTATGAAGGAGCCTGTCCTTGTTCTTTAGAGATGCACACTAAGCATTTAGAAGTGATGAGTAATGATATCTGCAGCTAGCTATTATGTTTCAGTGTGACTGTGTATGTGTGTCTGTGATGGAGGAAGAAGGAGAAAAGAAGATAGAGGAAAAGGAGGTGGGAGAGAGAGAGAGAGAGAGAGAACAATAATTGGTGAATATAAGTGAAGGGAAGTTAGGATAATATTCTCTTTGCATGTACGTTCAGAACCAGTTTTATTCTAGCTTCATTATTTCTAGGAGAACCTATGATAAAAAAGAATCATAGGTAATTAGTAGTAGATGTAGTTTACATGAAGAAATTTGAAATGTTCCTTGGACATTGTAATGTAAATGCTATAGAAAAATTATGAAAAAAAATGAAATCTTCAAAGTACTGAGGCATCTCATCTTTTATAATTAGAATTTAACTGAAAAGAAAATGATTCCTCTGAAATTATGTCACAGAATAAATGAGCAACTGAAACATCATCTGGGAAATAGGTTAAGAGAAATTAAATGTCTTGATTTACCCAGAAAATTACACACAATCATAGTTTTACTATAAAAGGGGAAACATAAAGAAGAATCTGGAATTGTGCATTTCCAAAATTATAAATATTTGTGTCTCTAAATTGTTATGAAGGAGACACAAAAATATACTGACAGGAGAAAATCCCCACTCTTTCAGGGAGATTGAATTAGTCAATTAAATAGATTTGTTTTTTCTCTTATTTATATTAATCTCAAATTCATTTTCCATGCATTTCACAATCATTCACTACTCAAGCCAGACCCCAAAATAAACATAAAAGCAGTATCTGATATAGCAGAATGCTTATTTTGTAGCACATCGACATTAATAGCTACAATAATCAAATGTTGAAACAAAATTTTGAAAATAGGTGGAGATGGCAAACAAGGGATATCAATTTGAGTTAGTGGTAGGAGAGTTGCTTCTGTTCAGCTGCAACTCAGAATATTTCATAGCTTGTGGATGGACTCTAACCAATCTGGTAGACACGAGGGTCTTTAGGAACATGGCTATGCTGGCCCTTTAGAGAAATGGACTTAAACCTATGATTCGAGCCCATTCTCCTCGATAGAACAAGGCTTCTGAGTTGTCACTGGGGGAGCATGACAAAGCCTCTCTAACACATTAACACTAACAGAATAAATAAAATCTGTTCTGAGTGAAGGGTTTAAAAGGTCTTTGTAGAATTTCATAGCATTTTAGGAGTGTGAAATTGATGTCACCCTTTGTATATTCTTTATTTCACTCTCATTAACTGAATGCATTGGTCTAATTCAAATGATTGTGTTTCTTATGTTTCAACCTAAATTATTTATGTGAGTGAACAGAATATACATTATACAAAACTGCATTATACAATTCCATCAAGCAGACATTTTCTATGAACATGAAAGTAAATGACAACACCTAAAAATGGACTATGTTTTATCTACATTTCCTAACTTTTATATCCTTTTTTCCTATAATGGATTAATGAATGTTCACCACACACTGAACATTCAGTTGTTGAACATCCAGGTTTACTTGGGACTTCACAGTTTATGACTGCTTCCCAGTGCTCCATTCAATTAACATTCCTTTTCACTCTCAAAATTTTCTAATTTAGAGAATGATTTATATAACCACTCTACTAATATGCTCACATAGTCACTGTTCCCACTGGTTCAGCTATTAGTAAGAATATACCCATTTTATGCCAAACTAATTATATATTTATTCTAGTTATACTTACTGCAATCACATACTTCAATGAAAGCATGTATAAACTGGTCCATATGAATAAAGAAGGAAAGAATATTTATTCTAATGAAAATGGGGTTGAATAATTCATAAAACCTAATAATAATTTGCTAATAATTCTATCCAAGTAAGTATGAGTATGAAACTCTGAAATATATTTTAAATTTTGAAAATAAATACTTATGTCTGTATCAGATGGTGATTTCTGTATTTTTATATTTTATGTTTAAAAATATTTAAGGTGTGGGTATTTATTATTCACTGCTGAAAAATGCTTTTTAATTTAACCAGCCAATTTCCAATAACTACAAAATCAAAGGTCTATTTTATTTAAAATTGCTTACATTATTAGCATAGTTTAAAAATTATTAAATATCAGTCTGCTTCAAATTAAATCAAATAGCAAGATATGCTTGGTCCCTTTTCACTTTTTCAAATATTTTTCTTTGGTAGTAATGCAATCTTTCTTCCTTTTCCTCTTTTTTCTCTTCTGTCAAAAATAAATTTTAACACCTTGCTTTCTTGTAAGTCTATAAGTACTGGAACCTCCTAGGCTTGTTGCATTTTCTCTGCTAAGGTTTTATTTGGGAGTCTTTTGATGCCATGGCATTTTTATTTTGCTCGAATGCACTCAGCTCTCGCTTGCTATCCAGTCTCAATTTCTCAGCACTGAAGAAAAATTGGCTTCTACTTCCACACATCTTGGCTTACAGAGGAACAGAAAAATATTGCCAGCCACATTGCATTTGTTCCTCCTGTCATTTTCCAATAACTCTTCTTCTCAAAGAGAAAAGAATTCTGCCCCTGATTACATATATGAAATTACAGAATAGTTTATTTTTGAAATGCTGCCTATCACTGACATATTTCTGATGCAAGTTATTTGTAGTAAATTAAAAATATCAAACTTTATTTCTCTGTAGAAATTGTAAAACATCTTAGAGAGCAAAATTTTTGTTTCCAACAAAGTGAATGAGTGCTTTCTCCTCAGTTGTGCAACACTGTGAAATGGCAGCAAAAAATCAAATAAATAAGAAAAGTTATCCACAATTGTACTATGAATCATCAGGATTGTACTCAGTTGCAAGTAACTGGAAAAACTAACTTTCGTGGCTTAAATAAACTGGATTTTATGGTCTCACTCCCAGGAGCTATGAAAGATGCAGCTGCTGATCAGCCATCAATGATGCTCTTGCAGAGCAAGGCTTTTCTGTTTTGTATGCTATTCGATGACTGTGTGTGACCTCATCGTCACACAATGTCCTCGTAGGTCCATTTGTCATATACTGTTTTAAAAAACAGACTTTATATTTTAAAGTTGTTTTAAGCTCATAGAAAAATTGAGCGGAAGGTACAGAAATTTCCCATATACCCCTCACCACTACATGTGCATGGCCTCCCTCATTATTCATAATCCCCACAAGAGTAGTACATTTGTTAAAAGAGATAACATACATCAACATATCATTATTGACCAAAGTTCACAGTTTACATTAGCGTTCACTCTCAGTATTGTACAGTCTATGGCTTTGGACAAATGTATAATGGCAGGTATCCAGCATCATGGTTTCAAACAGAACATTTCTACCACCTTAAAAGTCCTCCGTGCTCTACTTACTTGATTCTTCCTCCCGCTAACCCTGGTCAACACTGAGCTTTTTACTCTTCCCATAGTTTCCTGTTTCCAGAATGTCATATAGTTAAAATCATTAGGGTTAATGTAGTTAATATCATATAATTAAAAGCATATCTATTCGATACCCTTTTTATATTGGCTTCTTTCACTTAGTAATATGCATTTAAATTTCCTTCATGTCTTTTTATGGCTTTGATATGGTTTGGCTGTGTCCCCGCTCAAATCTCATCTTGAGTTGTAGTTCTTATAATTTGGGAAATGGTGAGTGATAATTGAATCATGGGGACACGATTTCCCCCATGCTATTCTTATGATACTAAGTTCTCATGAGATCTGATGATTTCATTAGTGTCTTCCCCCTTCGCTTGGCTCTCATTCCTCTCCTTCTTGCCACCATGTGAGGAAGGATGTTTTCTCTTCCCCTTCTGACATGATTCTAAGTTTCCTGAGGACTCTCCAGCCATGCTGAACTCTGAGTTAATTAAACCTCATTCCTTTATAAATTAGCCCATCTAGGGAATGTCATTATTAGCAGCATGAGATAGCTCATATCTTTTTAGTGTTGAATAATATTCTATAGTCTGGATATACCATAGTTTATTGATTCACTTACCTATTGGTGGTTTCCAAGTTACTGCAATGATGTCTAAAAGTGCTATAATTGTAAACATCCTTGTACAGATTTTTGTGTGGACAGAAGTTTTCAACTGAAACATCAAGGAACACCATTGTTGGATCATGTAGTAAGAGAATGTTTAGTTTTGTGAGAAACTGTCAAACTATTTTCCAAAGTAGCTGTACCATTTTGCATTCCAACAAGCACTGAATGAGAGTTCAAGTTGCTCCATATCCTCACCAGTAATCAGTGTTGCCAATGTTCTAGATTTTGGTCATTCTCACATACGTGTAGTGGTATCTTGTTGGTGTTTTAAGTAGTATCACTATTATGTATCCCTGATGACATATAACATGGTTGTCATCTGTGTATCTTCTTTGGTGATGTTTCTGTTAATGTCCTTGACACATTTTTAATTGAGTTGTTTTCTTATTGCCAAGTTTTAAGGGTTCTTTGTATATTTTGAATATAATTCCTTTATCAGATGATTGCTTTGCAAGTATTTTTTCTCAATCTGTGGCTTGTCTTTTAATTCCTTTAAACAGCATCTTTTGCACAACAGAAACCTTTAATTTTAATGTATATTAATTTTAGTGTAAACATTTAAAACTCTTATCAATTCTTTATTTTCTGTATTATATCTTTTGTCTTTGGTATCGTATCTACAAAGACATTTCCAAACCTGATATTGTTTGGTTGTATCCCCACCCAAATCTCATCTTGAATTGTAACTCCCACAATTCTCACGTGTCATGGGAGGCATCCAGTGGGAGGTAGATGAATCATGGGGGTGGGTCTTTCTCGTGCTATTCTTGCAATGGTGAGTGGATCTCATGAGATCTGATGGTTTTAAAAAGTGGATTTCCCCAGCACAAACTCTGTCTCTCTTTGCCTGGGTCCATCCATGTAAGATGTGACTTGCCCCTCCTTACCTTCTGCCACGGTTGTGAGGCCTCCCCAGCCATGTGGAACTGTAAGTCCAATAAACCTCTTTCTTTTGTAAATTGCCCAGTCTTGGGTATGTCTTTATCAGCAGCATGAAAATGGACTAATACGAAACCCAAGGCCATCTAGTTTTTATCCTATATTATTTTCTAGCTGTTTTATAGTTTTATGTTTTATATTTAAGCCTATAATTCATCTTGAATTGATTTTTGTGAAAAGAAAAGTGTAAGGCTTGTGTTTAGACTTTTTTTTTTTTTTTTGCATGATGTTCAGCTGTCCCAGTACCATTTGCTGAAACAGCTATCTTTGGTCTGTTGTATTGCCTTTTCTGCTTTGTCAAAGGTCAGCTGACTATATTTATGTAGATCTACTTCCAGCCTGCCTATTCCATTCCATTGATCTATTTGTTTATTCTTGATAACAACCACACTATCCTGATTACTGTAGCTATATAGTAAATGTTCATGTCAGAAAGTGTCAGTCTTCCAACTGTGTCATTTTTCAATATCGTATTGACTATCTTGTCTTTTGTCTATCTGTATAAACTTTAGAATTAGTCCATTAATATCTACAAAATCATTACCTGAGGTTTTTATTTGGCCTGAATCTATAGATCAATTTAGGAAAAACTGGTATCTACACACTATGTCCCATTTTAAGGTAACAAAAAAGAGCAGGGGCAGTCATTTACATCTGTATATTTATTTTGAAAAAAAACTTTACTTTGAACTTATTGAAAAGCATTTTCACTCATATTCCATTGCTCAGAATTGTGCCATATTTCTACTCCTATATGCAAAAGGGAAGCTGAGAAATTGTGTATTTAACTTTCCAGCTCCCAGGTAGAAAATAAAAGGAGAAGTGTTATATTAGTATTGAGTGAGCCAATCTGCTGCACAAGGTCTTAATATATTTACATACAGGAAGTATTAAAATAATTTTTCCCAACAAAGTATTTTCTATCTCAGCGATACTCCTTAAAAGCCTTCACAAGACTTCTTTAATAGAACCAGAAATAATTCACAGTGCCTGTGAATGGAAGTGCAGGAAGTAAATGTTTGCATTATTCTTGATGTTTTAATTATCAATGCTATGGAACTGGCGCATACTAGCCACTGAATGTGCATTTGATAGTTGAAGGAATAAATAGCCTCCTAAAAAGTTCTAACAGGATGTAACTGTTAGAGTTTACAAATGTTGTTAAAGAGAAATGTCTTTCTTAAATATTGAGTCAGCTACTTACTAATTTAAGAAAGATTTTCAGTAGCTAATATGTAACATTTACTTTGATTGTTGCTGTGAAAAAGGAAAATAAATATATGAATCTCATGTCAGTGCCAAAGACAAGGATTTTTCAATGGAATTTAAAAATACATATATATTGTATACTTAGTTAAAATTATTAAACAGTCACTTAAAAAAAAAAAGGACACCAAGTCAGTGTTATTAAAGACAGACAGAAAAAAAGAGGACATGGATTTTAGGGGATCAGGAAAAACACTTACAGAAATGATGGCCCCAGATCATTTCAAAGCAGTTAATAGAAGTGTACATCACTCCCTCTGTGATCAAGAAACACTGGCAACTCTATTTATTCTTGCCAGTAGATACAGTCATTATGATTTTATTTGCTGTTAAGTTCCAAAGACATGAGGAGGCTAAAGGAATCAGAATTTATGGTGTGAGATTGTAAAGAGCAAGGATGTGTATGTTCACTTAAATGAATTGCCTCTCAAAAGAATTTACATTGCTAACAGTTTTAACAATGAAAGAATAAACATAATGTATGGCCATAAAGATTAAAAGCCATATGTAATAATAATGGATTGCTAATTAGAACAAGGAAGATAAGAGGTGAGATTTAGTATTTGGTACAGCAATATTGAAACTAGGAGCTGTAACAGGAGAACATTTTCCCTAGCCTCAGCAGGAGCACTCACAATAGACTGAGGCAGAATGAGCAGTTGAACCATATCTGTGTAAAAATAAATGCAATCAGAAGAAAATAACTATTTAAATGAGTGAGGTTTCAGATTTTGTAATATAGAAAATTTTCCTTGTTTGTTTCATGAAAACTATTGTTTATAATTATTGTAATTCTAAAATATTACATGTGCATCAAATTTGTGTGAATCAAATTTTTCCTCCACTGATTTGTATAATCTCTTTCAGCTCTGAAATCAATGATTCTATATTACTGTGCTTTCTAATGTGTTTTATCTTTATTGCACATTCTACATAAATCTAATTTCCACCAACCTTCTGTCTTTCCCTCTTATTAATTCACCAAATATTTATTTAGCACCAATTTTTGGCCAGCTATGGTTCTAAACATTGACTTTGTGGTTTGGTTTTGTTTTTGCTATTTTGCCTATTTTATTTAAAATTATTGAATATTTAGTATGAGATTATAAAAGCACACACAAAAGACAGTGAAAATCATCAGTGATTAATATTGAAATGGAGAGGATGCACAGAGGATTTCAGGTTGAAAAGATGTCAGATGCGCCGGGCGTGGTGGCTCAAGCCTGTAATCCCAGCACTTTGGGAGGCCGAGACGGGCGGATCACGAGGTCAGGAGATCGAGAGACGATCCCGGCTAACACGGTGAAACCCCGTCTCTACTAAAAAATACAAAAAAAATAGCCGGGCGAGGTGGCGGGCGCCTGTAGTCCCAGCTACTCGGGAGGCTGAGGCAGGAGAATGGCGTAAACCCGGGAGGCGGAGCTTGCAGTGAGCTGAGATCCGGCCACTGCACTCCAGCCTGGGTGACAGAGCAAGACTCCGTCTCAAAAAAAAAAAAAAAAAAAAAAAAAAAAAGAAAAGAAAAGATGTCAGAATAATGGGATGGAATTTATGAGATGGAGAGACTAAAGATCCTCCTCAGTGTGAGGAGGTCTATCTTAGAATATAAATCTAGTTTAATTTTGTATTTTCCTACTCCTTTTTTTCTCACTTGTACCCCAGTGTTGTGGGAAGTCAAGGACCCTGAACAGAGGGACCGGCTGAAGCCATGACAGAAGAACATAAATTGTGAAGATTACATGGACATTTATTAGTTCCCCAAATTAATACTTTTATAATTTCTTACACCTGTCTTTACTGCAATCTGTGAACATAAATTATGAAGATTTCATGGACATTTATCACTTCCCCAATCAATACTCTTGTGATTTCCTATGCCTGTCTTCACTTTAATCTCTTAATCCCGACATCTTCGTAAGATGAGGATGTATGTCACTTCAGGACCCTGTGATGACTGCATTAACTGCACAAATTGTTTGTAGAGCATGTGTTTTTAAACAATATGAAATGTGGGCATCTTGAAAAAGAACAGGATAACAGCAATGTTCAGGGAACAAGGGAGATAACCTTAAAGTCTGGCTGCCTGTGGGCTGGACAGGACAGAGCCATATTCCTTTTATTACCGAAAACAGGTAAGAGAAGTATCGCTGAATTCTTTCCCCAGTAAGGAATATTAACAATTAACTGCTCTGGAAAAAGAATGCATTCCCAGCGGAGGCCTCTGAAATGTCTGCCCTGGGAGTGTCTGCCTTTAAGCAGATGTAGATAGGGAAAAAACACGCCTTAGTCTCCTGCAGCACCCACAGGCTTGCTAGGACTGGGAAATTTCAGCCTGGCAAATTCTAGTCAGACTGGTTCTCTGCTCTTGAACCCTGTTAAAATGTTTATCAATGACAATGCATACACAGTGGGACATGGAAGTTCATTAGTGATTCTAGTTTCGCCTTGACCTTGTGATCTCGCCCTGACATCCTGCCTTGTGATCTTTTGTTGCTCTTAAAGCATGTGATTTCTGTGACCCACAACCTATTCGTACACTCCTTCCCCTTTTGAAAATCACTAATAAAAACTTGCTCTTTTTGTGACTTGGGGGGCATCATGGAACCTGCTGACATGTGATGTCTCCCCCGGATACCCAGCTTTAAAATTTCCCTCTTTTGTACTATTTCCCTTTATTTCTCAGACCAGTCGACACTTACGGAAAATAGAAAAGGACTCACGTTGAATTATTGGGGTTGGGTTCCCCCGATACCCCAGGGATTTGTTCTATGGTCTAGGCTATAGCACAGAAGGAAAAATAGTTAATCATAGAAGTATTTCTTCTTCAAAATAAATAATATGTTGTTCCAGACTATAAGAGATTTTCAGCTAATAGAGTAAAAAAAAATTAGTATACAAAAGAATATGGAATCTAATAGGAGTGAAACTGACTGAGAAGAGACAGTTGATCTAAATAAAAAGTACTGCTGCCCAGAGTGACATATAATCACAATTTCTGTATGTGTTCAATTGTCTTCTTAAAAGGACTATAAATGTATAAAATAAAAGTTGATGCTTTTTAGGAAGATTTTTGACACCTGGTTTTGATGAACAAATGGTATCAGATATGACCTTGTAGAACGGTAAATAACAGTAAGTACAATTATATATCCATCACTGGTTATTTATTTATTTGAATTTGGTATTAAAGTTTACATTAAACATAACTTCCTCACATTTGAAGTGATTGTTGCAAAAAGGCATGATCGCAAAATAAGTGTTTCTGAAAATAAGATAAATAAATGGTAGATTTACTCTACCAAAAACTTTACATAATCAGGTTTGCAAGAACCTTCAGATAATTCTCAATTGTCCTAAATCTTAGAGAATTTACTTCCTGCACATATTTCCTAAAATTAACTAACCTATATTTTACTGTGTTTCCTATTGACCATGTGAACTGGCAATATGCAAGTGTTAGTGGGCTAACTATGGCATGATACTCCTGATGACCTGGAAAGAGAGCAATAGCTAGTATTTCTTCCACCACCACCTAAGACTGGAAACAGATCTCTCTAGATATTTGGATTCATAATTCTTTTTTTTCAGCAAGTATTCTACATGTTGAACTTGAAAAGTAATTATAAAAAATCTTGTGCTTATAAAGAATCATGAAAAGGAAATAGCTAATTACTGGCAATCTCTCAGATTTGAACACATTTTAAAGTCAGAATACTTTTACTGTACATAGGCTTCACTATTAGACTGACCAGGGCAGATGAGATAAATTTATTTTAATGTAGTATTGATAATAATACTTAAAATCTTAACGAAAGCTAAGTCGAGGTAATACTTCTAAACTATTGTTCAAATCTACACATATGTTTACTCTAGTTATGCCTGTTGAAGACTCTTAAATCTTCTCTCACTGTTTATTTTTATTACTTATTTTTTCTGGTTGAGTAGCCTCTCGGCTAAAATAGCTTTCATATTTTTCCTAAAGGAATTGAGGTTAAAAGCACATATATATATTCTCAAAAAGCAAAGCATAAAATTAAATTCTAGGCTTCAGAAGAAATGGCATTAAAATATTGTCATCAGGTGGAGAGAATTAGCAGTTACCCTTCAGCCTGTCAGAAATGTATAACGGGTTAATATAGGTATTGGTGATTGAGTAGTGTGGCTTGAAGTATAAACAGAAGGCAAGCAGGCAATGTGGGCTACTCAGGAGTCATGCTTTCAGCTTGTCTAATGTGAGGTCTGTGGTTTTGTTACCTTTGTAATGGTGCCTGATTGTGTAAGTTCTGAATAAATATTTTTTAATGGAATTAGATTGAAATTGGAGAAGAAATAAATTATATCAGTTTGTGTAACTGCAGTAGTCAGAGTCCAGTCTGGAAATAGAAGACATGCTAAGAATTCAACAGGAGAAAATTTTTATGTAAGAAACTGCCCTTAAAGCATGTGATCTCTGTGACCCACACCCTATTCGTATACTCCCTCCCCTTTTGAAAATCACTAATAGAAACTTGCTGTTCTAAGATTTCAGAAGCCTGAAAGGGCAAACGCGATCCCAGGGGTAACCTAGAGTTAAAAACTCTAAGGAGCAGCTAGCCCTCCTAGGACTTGGGGAGCAACAAAGAAGAGGCTGGGTTTAGCAGAACCTAGAACTAAGTAGCAGGACCCCACAAAGCCTGGAAACATTGGTTCTTCCTAATTCCCATGACCAATGTGAGTGTTACATGATACATTCATAAACTAATGTATTTAAATACCTCTCAGGGCCTTGTCTGAGTATATGCTCCTAATTTTATTATTTTATTATCATTATCATCATCATGAAGGGAACCTAGTCTAATCTGCAGCATCTAGTAGGTAGTAAAATCCAACTCAACGTTAGTATTCTTAATCTACATTCAATGATGTATAGACTGTGAAAATACACTGTAAAGCCATATTCACACACTGATCCTACCTTCAATGACGTATACAGTGTGAAAATACACTGAAAAATCATATTCAGACACTGTAAACAATATGCAGATACTGATTACTTTTATTGTATGATAAAGCTATACTATATTCATTTAAGATAATATCTCACATCTTAGAAGGGACATTAAAAACACAAATTTTGATCTTTAGTTATTTCATATTGTCAATTTACCTTTAATTTTTCTAATTTGCAGGATAAGTTGGAATATAGTCTCCTAGAACGTATAATGCAAGACTGAACCTCTGGTGAATGTAAATATGCCTCCAAGCCTTCTGTACTTTTCAACATATTCACTGGTGCATGCTGTGTTTCTGCTTTTTACAAGGACAATCAATCTTAGGCTTTTCAATGTGTCTATTTCCTAAGTTACGGACTTCTGCAGCAGTAAACTCACACTTTATATTGATATAAAATTCACTTACACTGTAAACAAGGGGCTGTTGAGAAGAAAATCATACAAACAGGTATATGTCTTCTCAGCACAGATGGTGATTTCATTTCATTGAGTCAGCTCTTGTCAACACTAGAACAGTTGCATTTTTTTAGTTACGGTATAAGATAAACCTGCTCACTTCATTAGAGTAGAAGATCATTTTTTTGGCCTTTCTTTAATGAAACAATGTACTATTATAGTCTAACTACTATCAAGCAAAACCCAGAATTTATCAATGTTAATGCAGTGATACACTTCCGTGGACAGGCATCGGGAGGCACAACCATATTTAAATCGTCGGCCAACAGCAAATGCACACTAAAATATTAGTTTTGACATTAATTTAGCAATTATAAACACAATTTGAAGTACTCTCACTTTCTGCACATTACTCATCAAGAGATCTCTTTCCAATATCTATATTATTTTTAGGCCAGTCATCTAAAAAGCTCAGACTTTGTTAATTTTTTTTTAAAAGGAAACTTGAAACAGTAGGGTATTTCCTATTTCAGTAATTAAACAGCTACTGAAATTCATTTTAAAAGTTTTTTTCCTTTAAGTAGTGATCGATAACCCATGTATTTATTTTATAATTTCCAGACAACTGTTTAATAAGTGTTTTAAATGTATGAATTATTTTAATTCTCATCATAAATCTGTAAGGTAAAAATAAATATTAGCTTTATTTTTTGGCTGTCCTGTAATCATTCACTAGTTTAGTGATTCACTGAAAAGACTCACACATCTCAATGTAAAATTACACTCATGGCTAAGAGGTATTATAGTAAAGAATACAGTTCAGGAAAGACAGGGAGAGAATACACATACATTAAGGCAAGATAAGTCAAAAACAAGCTTTCTTGTCTTCCTCTGTGGGATTTGCAGGGCACATCTGTCTCTCCAGCTGCAAACTACCAGGAAATGTGTGAGATGTCCTTGCTCAGAAAAGTCTACTTGAGTTTTGAAATCAAAGGTCAGCCATGGTGCAAATCCCAAACCACACACTAGGTACCTATAATGAACCTTTAGGTTTTAATTTAAACATGATAACAAAATCATTCATCTTGATCCACTGTTCTTGGCTTTAGAAAAGCATCATTACCAAGTAATTATGAGAGGCTTACAGGATTTTAGTTTTTCATGTTTGACCAGGCCATCATAATGCTTATAGGAATGGGCAAGAATTAAATATAAGAAGCCTATTGACTTACCTATTTCTTCTCAAGGGCACAGAGTAGTTGAGTAACTTACCTAAGGTTATACAGCTAGTAAATGTCAAAAATCTATCCTCTAAATTCAAATAAACTTGGCTTCAGATTCCATACTCATAATTATTAAGTAATATTTCCTTGCTAATAAATATCATATGCCATAAATCAGTAAGCATACACTCAAAGGTTGTTCAGAGGCTTGGTGATGTCATTGCGAAATCAGGAGTTTCCCTTTTTCTGTCCTGCCACTCAATGTGCCAGTGACTCTTTTGTCGTGGTCAAAAGAGGGTTGCAGCTACTTCACCACTATATCCTCACTCTGTTAACACTCAAAAGAAGGAAGGGAAGGGAACTACCTTCCTGTGCATCTGCCCCTCTTGTTATCAGAGTTTAAAAACAAACATTTCTTAATGACAAACTGACCTGAGTGATACATTTATATGTTTTTGTAAATGAGGCTTTAGTTTAGAAATACATGTTTGCGATGTTGGCAAGATGGCCAAATAGGAACAGCTCCAGTCTCCAGCTCCCAGCATGCGTGACACAGAAGACAGGAGATTTCTGCATTTTCAACTGAGGTACTGGGTTCATCTCACTAGGGAATGCCGGACAATCGGTGCTGGTCAGCTGCTGCAGCCCGACAGCCAGAGCTGAAGCAGCGCAAGGCATCGCCTCACCTGGGAAGTGCAAGGGGGAAGGGAATCCCTTTTCCTAGCCAGGGGAACTGAGACACACAACACCTGGAAAATTGGGTAACTCCCACCCCAATACTGTGCTTTAAGCAAATGGGCACACCAGGAGATTGTATCCCACACCTGGCTGGGAGGGTCCCACGCCCACGGAGCCTCCCTCATTGCTAGCACAGTAGTCTGCAATCTAACCGCAAGGCAGCAGCGAGGCTGGGGGAGGGGCACCCGCCATTGCTGAGGCTTAAGTAGGTAAACAAAGCCGCTGGGAAGCTCAAACTGGGTGGAGCTCACAACAGCTCAAGGAAACCTGCCTGTCTCTGTAGACTCCACCTCTGGGGACAGGGCACAGTTAACAACAAAAGCAGCAGAAACCTCTGCAGACGCAAATGACTCTGTCTGACAGCTTTGAAGAGAGCAGTGGATCTCCCAACTTGTAGGTTGAGATCTGAGAAGGGACAGACTGCCTGTTCAAGTGGGTCCCTGACCCCTGAGTAGCCTAACTGGGATACTTCCCCCACTAGGGGCAGTCTGACACCCCACACCTCACAGGGTGGAGTACACCCCTGAGAGGAAGCTTCCAAAGCAAAAATCAGACAGGTACACTCACTGTTCAGCAATATTCTATCTTCGGCAGCCTCTGCTGCTGATACCCAGGTAAACAGGGTCTGGAGTGGACCTCAAGCAATCTCCAACGGACCTACAGCTGAGGGTCCTGACTGTTAGAAGGAAAACTAACAAACAGGAAGGATACCCACACCAAAACCCCATCAGTACGTCACCATCATCAAAGACCAGAGGCAGATAAAACCACAAAGATGGGGAAAAAGCAGGGCAGAAAAGCTGGAAATTCAAAAAATAAGAGCACATCTCCCCCTGCAAAGGAACGCAGCTCATTGCCAGCAACGGATCAAAGCTGGATGGAGAATGACTTTGGCGAGATGAGAGAAGAAGGCTTCAGTCCATCAAACTTCTCAGAGCTAAAGGAGGAATTACGTACCCAGCGCAAATAAACTAAAAATCTTGAAAAAAGAGTGGAAGAATTGATAACTAGAATAATTAATGCAGAGAAGGCCATAAACAAACTGACAAAGATGAAAACCATGACACGAGAAATACGTGACAAATGCACAAGCTTCAGTAACCGACTCGATCAACTGGAAGAAAGAGTATCAGCGATTGAGGATCAAATGAATGAAATGAAGCGAGAAGAGAAACCTAAAGAAAAAAGAAGAAAAAGAAATGAACAAAGCCTGCAAGAAGTATGGGATTATGTAAAAAGATCAAATCTACGTCTGATTGGGGTGCCTGAAAGTGATGGGGAAAATGGAACCAAGTTGGAAAACACTCTTCAGGATATCATCCAGGAGAACTTCCCCAACCTAGTAGGGCAGGCCAACATTCAAATCCAGGAAATACAGAGAACACCACAAAGATACTCCTCGAGAAGAGCAACTCCAAGACACATAATTGCCAGATTCACCAAAGTTGAAATGAGGGAAAAAAATCTTAAGGGCAGCCAGAGAGAAAGGTCGGGTTACCCACAAAGGGAAGCCCATCAGACTAACAGCAGATCTCTCGGCAAAAACTCCACAAGCCAGAAGAGAGTGGGGGTCAATATTCAACATTCTTAAAGAAAAGAATTTTCAACCCAGAATTTCATATCCAGCCAAACTAAGTTTCATAAGTGAAGGAGAAATAAAATCCTTTACAGATAAGCAAATGCTTAGAGATTTTGTCACCACCAGGCCTGCCTTACAAGAGACCCTGAAGGAAGCACTAAACATGGAAAGGAACAACCGGTACCAGCCATTGCAAAAACATGCCAAAATGTAAAGACCATCAAGGCTAGGAAGAAACTGCATCAACTAACGAGCAAAATAACCAGTTAATATCATAATGGCAGGATCAAGTTCACACATAACAATATTAACCTTAAATGTAAATGGACTAAATCCTCCAATTAAAAAACACAGACTGGCAAACTGGATAGAGAGTCAAGACCCATCAGTCTGCTGTATTCAGGAGACCCATCTCACATGCAGAGACATACATAGGCTCAAAATAAAGGGATGGAGGAAGATCTACCAAGCAAATGGAGAACAAAAAAAACAGGGGTTGCAATCCTAGTCTCTGATAAAACAGACTTTAAACCATCAAAGATCAAAAGAGACAAAGAAGGTCATTACATAATGGTAAAGGGATCAATTCAACAGGAAGAGCTAACTATCCTAAATATATATGCACCCAATACAGGAGCACCCAGATTCATGAAGCAAGTCCTTAGAGACTTACAAAGAGACTTAGACTCCCAAACAATAATAATGGGAGACTTCAACACCCCACTGTCAACATTACACAGATCAACAAGAGAGAAAGTTAACAAGGATATCCAGGAATTGAACTCATCACTGCAGCAAGCAGACCTAATAGACATCTACAGAACTCTCCACCCCAAATCAACAGAATATACATTCTTCTCAGCACCACATCACACTTATTCCAAAATTGACCACATAATTGGAAGTAAAGCACACCTCAGCAAATGTACAAGAACAGAAATTATAACAAACTGTCTCTCAGACCACAGTGCAATCAAACTAGAACTCAGGACTAAGAAACTCAATCAAAACCGCTCAACTACATGGAAACTGAATAACCTGCTCCTGAATGACTACTGGGTACATAACGAAATGAAGGCAGAAATAAAGATGTTCTTTGAAACCAATGAGAACAAAGATACAACATACCAGAATCTCTGGGACACATTTAAAGCAGTGGGTAGAGGGAAATTTATAGCACTAAATGCCCACAAGAGAAAGCAGGAAAGATCTAAAATTGACACTCTAACATGACAATTAAAAGAACTAGAGAAGCAAGAGCAAACATATTCCAAAGCTAGCAGAAGGCAAGAAATAACTAAGATCAGAGCAGAACTGAAGGAGATAGAGACACAAAAAACCCTCCAAAAAAATCAATGAATCCAGGAGTTGTTTTTTTGAAAAGATCAACAAAATTGATAGACCACTAGCAAGACTAATAAAGAAGAAAAGAGAGATGAATCAAATAGACGCAATAAAAAATGATAAAGGGGATATCACCACCGACCCCACAGAAATGCAAACTACCATCAGAGAATACTATAAACACCTCTAGGCAAATAAACTAGAAAATCTAGAAGAAATGGATAATTTCCTGGACACTTACACTCTCCCAAGACTAAACCAAGAAGAAGGTGAATCCCTGAATAGACCAATAGCAGGCTCTGAAATTGAGGCAACAATTAATAGCCTACCAACCAAAAAAAGTCCAAGACCAGATGGATTCACAGCTGAATTCTACCAGATGTACAAGGAAGAGCTGGTACCATTCCTTCTGAAACTATTCCAATCAATAGAAAAAGAAGGAATCCTCCCTAACTCATTTTATGAGGCCAACATCATCCTGATACCAAAGCCTGGGAGAGACACAACAACAAAAAAAAAGAATTTTAGACCAATATCCCTGATGAACATCGATGCAAAAATTCTCAATAAAATACTGGCATACCAGATCCTGCAGCACATCAAAAAGCTTATCCACCATGATCAAGTGGGCTTCATCCCTGGGATGCAAGGCTGGTTCAACATATGCAAATCAATAAACATAATCCAGCATATAAACAGAACCAAAGACAAAAACCACATGATTATCTCAATAGATGCAGAAAAGGCCTTTGATAAAATTCAACAGCCCTTCATGCTAAAAATGCTCAATAAATTTGGTATTCATGGAATGTATCTCAAAATAATAAGAGCTATTTATGACAAATCCACAGCCAATATCATACTGAATGGGTAAAAACTGGAAAAATTCCCTTTGAAAACTGGCACAAGACAGGGATGCCCTCTCTCACCACTCCTATTCAACATAGTGTTGGAAATTCTGGCTAGGGCAATCAGGCAAGAGACAGAAATAAAGGGTATTCAGTTAGGAAAAGAAGAAGTCAAATTGTCCCTGTTTGCAGATGACATGATTGTATACTTAGAAAACCCCATTGTCTCAGCTCAAGATCTCCTTAAGCTGATAAGAAACTTCAGCAAAGTCTCAGGATACAAAAGAAATGTGCAAAAACACAAGCATTCTTATACACCAGTAACAGACAAACAGAGAGCCAAATCATGAATGAACTCCCATTCACAATTGCTTCAAAGAGAATAAAATACCTAGGAATCCAACTTACAAGGGATGTAAAGGACCTCTCCAAGGAGAACTACAAACCACTGCTCAGTGAAATAAAAGAGGACACAAACAAATGGAAGAACATACCATGCTCATGGATAGGAAGAATTAATATTGTGAAAATGGCCATACTGCCCAAGGTAATTTATAGATTCAACGCCATCCCCATCAAGCTACCAATGACTTTCTTCATAGAATTGGAAAAAACTGCTTTAAAGTTCATATGGAACCAAAAAAGAGCCCACATCTGCAAGACAATCCTAAGTCAAAAGAACAAAGCTGGAGGCATCACGGTACCTGACTTCAAAATATATTATAAGGCTACAGTAACCAAAACAGCATGGTACTGGTACCAAAACAGAGATATAGACCAATGGAACAGAACAGAGTCCTCAGAAATAATACCACACATCTACAGCCATCTGATCTTTGACAAACCTGACAAAAACAAGAAATGGGGAAAGGATTCCCTATTTAATAAATGGTGCTGGGAAAATTGGCTAGCCATAAGTAGAAAGCTGAAACTGGATCCTTTCCTTACTCCTTATACGAAAATTAACTCAAGATGGATTAGAGACTTAAATGTTCAACCTAATACCATAAAAACCCTAGAAGTAAAACTAGGTAATACCATTCAGGACATAGGCATGGGCAAGGACTTCATGTCTAAAACACCAAAAGCAATGGCAACAAAAGCCAAAATTGACAAATGGGATCTAATTAAACTAAAGAGCTTCTGCACAGCAAAAGAAACTACCATCAGAGTGAACAGGCAACCTACAGAATGGGAGAAAATTTTTGCAATCTACTCATCTGACGAAGGGCTAATATCCAGAACCTACAAAGAACTCAAACAAATTTACAAGAAAAAAACAAACATCCCCATCAAAAAGTGGGCAAAGGTTATGAACAGATAGTTCTGAAAAGAAGACATTCATACAGCCAACAGACACATGAAAAAATGCTCATCATCACTGGCCATCAGAGAAATGCAAATCAAAACCACAATGAGATACCGTCTCATACCAGTTAGAATGGCAATCATTTAAAAGTCAGGAAACAACAGGTGCTGGAGAGGATGTGGAGAAACAGGAACACTTTTACACTGTTGGTGGGATTGTAAACTAGTTCACCATTATGGAAAACCGTATGGCGATTCCTCAAGGATCTAGAACTAGAAACACCATATGTTCCAGCCATCCCATTACTGGGGATATACCCAAAGGATTATAAATCATGCTGCTATAAAGACACATGCACACGTATGTTTATTGCGGCACTATTCACAATAGCAAAGACTTGGAATCAACCCAAATGTCCATCAGTGACAGACTGGATTAAGAAAATGTGGCACATATACACCATGGAATATTATGTGGCCATAAAAAAGGATGAGTTTGTGTCCTTTGTAGGGACATGGATGCAGATGGAAACCATCATTCCCAGCAAACTATCGCAAGAACAGAAAACCAAACACCGCATGTTCTCACTCATAGGTGGGAACTGAACAATGATATCACTTGGACTTGGGAAGGGGAACATCACACACCGGGGCCTATTGTGGGGAGGGTGGAGGGGGGAGGGATAGCATTAGGAGATATACCTAATGTAAATGACGAATTAATGGGTGCAGCACACCAACAAGGCACAAGTATACATATGTAACAAACCTGCACGTTATGAACATGTACCCTAGAACTTAAAGTATAATAATAATAATAATAATAAAAGAAAAAAAAGAAATACATGTTTGCAGGGAAAACTACTATTTATTATAAATAATTCAATAATTCAAGGGATTTCAGAAAAAATATATTTTTATGGTACTTTAGTACCTCACTTTCTGATTTTACCAAAAATAATTGCTTTATCTAAACCCATTTTCCACATGCTATATTTTGTTACTGTATAAATACATCATTCAAGTGATATCTTTACAGTACCTTGGGAAAATCTGAAAGTTAAGTGTCAAAAGCCTATCAATCAGCCAATTAAACTAAATCCCATTATTGAACCTATTTTATGATTTAATTATAAATTCAATACTTATGGAGAAATAGTATATAATAATTTTGTGGTGACAAAATTTTGAGAGCCTTTTCATTTTTTTGCAATGAATAATAGATGTGATTTAAAGGAAAAAACTCACCAGTTTCTAAGTTAAGAAATAAGTTTATAAAGTGGAAAGATAATTGGACTTTCATGTGTCACCAAAATATCCCAGAGGACTCCAAATGTCTGACTTCTACTTGATTTTTTCAATTGGCTTTCTCCTTAAGGATGTTCAGGAAAGTCTCTTGCAAACATTGCTGTTTCAGGGTGATTGAGGTCATACTTCTAAATAAGAAACCATTTCAATAAATGAAATCTTACAACATGTTGAAAACATTAAATAGATAAAAATTCAGAATACAGAGAACAAATATCTTCATGTGACACTCAATATAGGAACTAAGATAATATTCTCTGGATCATCAAAATAAAATAAAGAGGTCATTACCCAAACAGACACAGTACAAAGACGGACATTTATTGTATTTTTTTTTTTTATATTTAAGTTATTACTCACTGTGTTGTTCACTTACTAGGGTTGCCATAATAAAATTCCATAGATTTGGTGGCTTAAATAACAGCAATTTATTATCTCACAGTCTGGTGGCCTGTCATCTGAGAGCAAGGTGCTGGCCAGCTTGGTTCCTTCTGAGTCTGTGGGGGAAGGATCTGATACAGGACTCTTCCCTTGGCTTCTAAATGGTCATCTTCTCCCTATGCCTCTTTACATCAAATTATATTTCCTCCATTCATGTATGTGTCCAACTTTCCCCTTCCATGAAGACATTGATTGTAACTGGATTAGGGTCCACCCAATTACATAATTTTAACTTGATTCCACTTTAAACAACACATCTCCAATTAAAGTCACATTCTGAAGTAATGGGGGTTAAGACTTCAACATATACATTGAGAAGAGAGGGCAGGACACAATTCAACCTGTAACACTATTACAACTTCCTAAAATTTTGCAGCAACTTTCTTAGGAAAAACATGAACACATTTTTGAACTTAAAATTATGAACCGAGAGCTTACGTTTGGCCACATGATGAGAAGTACGATAGGTAGTATTAGATGATAAACACCTACCAATTTTAAGGAATTTACAAAATGCTTTTAGAGAAGAAAAGCTCTTAGAACACCACTTAATGATAGAGAATATATAAAGATATATACTAAGTGAGTAATATAGACATTGTTGGTCCTCATCTGCACATACCAGTTCCCTTAATCAATAAAACCTGGCAAGTCTAATAATAAGTTAAGTCATTTTTTCTTTCTTATTTTATTTATTTATTTATTTTTGAGATGGAGTTTCGCTCTTGTCGCCCAGGCTGGAGTTCAAGTGATTCTCCTGCCTCAACCTCCCGAGTAGCTGGGATTACAGGTGCCTGCCAGCACGTCTGGCTGATTTTTGTATTTTTAGTAGAGACAGGGTTTCACCATATTGGCCAGGCTGATCTGGAACTCCTGATCTCAGGTGATCGGCGAGCCTCATCTTCCCAAAGTGCTGGGATTATAGTCTTGAGCCACAGAGTCTAACCAGTTAGGTGATTCTTAATGTTTTTCATTTCAACCAATTTCTACATGTCCTTTCTTTCCAGATGCTATTCTACCTGTCTGAGTGCTTGCATGTCATTTGGATACAATTTTCATGTTTACTTACCCAGTTTTCTGCTTTGCCATTTATTCATGCATATAGGCATGTGTGATTTATTGAATGCCAACTGGGTTCTAAATGTTGATCTGGGTCTGGATGATAAATAAGCACACTCCCTATTCTTAAGAAGTCCAAATCTAATGGAGAAGAAAGATAAACAGACTAAGGATGACAATATAATATTTAACTGCTAAATAGAAAGTGTAGGTTCAGAGAATGTATAAACAATTTGCGCTTGACACCCTTAAGAAAGGTTTCACTTAATCTAAATATAAAAGGGTTATGGAGATTTCACTTGGTAGAGAAGTATATGAATGTGGGAGGGAAGCATGTGTGGGGTTTGGAGAAATAATAATGGTTATATTTGAGGTAAAAGAAAAAAATTGAAAGAATATTGCAATTAGAGAGAACAGTGTACAAGAATGATTGCCTGGTATATCCAGAAAGAAGAAAGGAGTTTGGACTGGAAGAAGAATAGACTGCACGTTGGAAATTTTGAGAAATGATGCTAAGTAGGAAGGAGATAGGCAGACCTTTATGGCCTTAAGAATTCTTTGGCTCCAAATCTTAGCTTCACCCAATTGCAGAATAACACAGATCTACCTGATGTTTCCATGTCAAAGTTTCTTTTAGTTCTTTTGGATTTCTATAGGGTTAAAAACACATAAAAAAAGAAGTTAAAGAATAAGTTGTTCTTTTTTTCAAATAATTCAGATAATTTACTTTTAAGTTATCTGGATGGTGGCTGCACGCAGGTAAAACCCTCGATAGTGTAAAGGGGAATGTCCAAGGGCAGTGGACATTGGTATAGCTCTCTAGTTCACAACATGGTGCAGAAAAATCTATGAGAAGCTAGACTCCTCAGTGCCAAGGACATCATGTGTACCTGCCAAATACAGCCCCTTGAGTGTTTTGACCATTGAACATGGTGGCTCAATTGCCTATAAAGAGTATGAAGATATGGTAGCTAAGTGCACCTGTCATTAACAAATGGTGCTCTTAAAACCATGAGCCCATTTTGCAAAATAACTGCTGTGTGCCTATTTGTGACATCAAGAGAAAGCTTTATATGTTGTCTCTAAATAAAATGTAGTGTACAAAGAGAAGCCTGTATAGATTAGTACTTTCTGTGACATCTATCAATGTAAAGGGATAACATCAGTTGTTGCCACAGAGCCTTTTATATTTCCAAATTTAAATGAAGTATAATTATTGTGGAGTACTTTAAATTTTTTCCTTTTTATAGGAGTCTTATTCTTGATGGGAAAGAAAATCTTAATTAGCATAAATCCTGGATGGACTTGCAGCTATAAGTAGACAATTCAGACTGCTGTAATCTTAATGGAAGAATATACTCCTGTCACTGGCAAAAAAAGGGGGGTTTGGACTGGAAAGAAAATAGGATATACATGGTAATTTTTTTAAAATACACATGGATTTTTTTTTTTCCTTTCAGGTGCAACTTTCTTATTTTTTCTTTTTCTGATTTGTTTTTAAATCATTAAAAGAAACTGAGTCCTAGAAGCTGCAGTGATCTAAGCAGCAGCAAGTTTGTGCATTCATTTTTTGTTAGTTTTTATTTAAATATGTTTAAATTATCACACTGCTGGCACACCTGACTTGCATGAAATTCTGCACCATAATTATTAATTGTAGTAATGTTATCCCCCAACCCAGGGGAAAAAAAATTCACTCTGGAAGATTAGACTAGATTTCACTGAAATCTAACCAAACTTCCTTAAGTGGATTGTGACAAGATTATAAATATTACGAAAAACAACATATGGCCATCAACTTTAAGAAAATGGTTTGCCTACACAAATTTTTGTAATTTTTAAAATATGGTATATTCTACCCTCATATGGGCCTCAGAATTAAAGCATAATGAATAGGAAGAAAAAGGAAGAATGCAATTGAATGCTAAGGCAGAACATTTTGCCAGAAATAATGAATGATGGTAGAGTATATACTAAATATCAAGTGTAGAATTTCACTGAGCCAAGAGGATAACAAGCTAGGCTTTTAACTTGCACAGGTGAAGTGGGTTTTGCAATACCAGTTGTGTTAAATGCACCAAATAAAGCTCCTAAAATTGATACTATAAGGTGCTACCTTAAGTTTTCCAGGCTGCAGCTGTGCATGATTTTAAAATGATTTTCTTAAATTAATTTATTTTAAAAAACAGAACACAAGAAAAGTGTTAAAACTGGTGTAATAGCTTAATAAAATAAGTATTCCAGATTTTGGAAGGGATAAAGAGGGAGACACTCAGAATCCTTCGCCAGATTCCCCACAACTTGATCATAGTAGATTAATGATGTGCTTTGTGGATGTGGTTAGTCAATGACACCACCTTGACAGATTTTTCTTTCTGCACCAAACCCCACAAAATTTTTATTTTTATTTCTGATTTATCTTGGGAACTTAATTGATGTACTAATTGCAATTGCCATTCTGTTTCTGCATTTATGTTCCAAAAAAATAAAACTGTTTCATTGAAACTGTATCTTCAGGACTTACGTAAATAAAAATTTACATGCAACACAAATAGTTATAAAACAAAATTAAAAAGCTAAATAAAAATTATGTGGTGGTATATTTTTTTTACTCAAATATTATTCATCTGGAATATATTGGGCAATTAGAATTTGCTCTGGATTTCCAAATATCTTGTGCTAATACACATTTGGCAGAATATGTGCTTTCATTGATTTAAATAAAGTGACTAACTGTAATTACCTATAAAATGCCTCCTAAAAGGCCTGTATTAATTAATATGAACGCTTTCAACAAATATTTATGAACAAATTGTAGGTATCAATGTTACCAGACACAGGATACAAACATTGTTAAGATACATGTGCTCTAAATGCCCACAAGAGAAAGCAGGAAATATCTAAAATTGACACTCTAATATCACAATTAAAAGAACTAGAGAAGCAAGAGCAAACAAATTCAAAAGCTAAGAGAAGACTAGAAATAACTAAGATCAGAGCAGAACTGAAGGAGATAGAGACACAAAAAACCCTCCAAAAAAATAAATGAATCCAGGAGTTGTTTTTTTGAAAAGATCAACAAAATTGATAGACCACTAGCAAGACTAATAAAGAAGAAAAGAGAGATGAATCAAATAGACGCAATAAAAAATGATAAAGGGGATATCACCACTGATCTCACAGAAATACAAGCTACCATCGGAGAATACTATAAACACCTTTAACCAAATAAACTAGAAAATCTAGAAGAAATGGATAAATTCCTGGACACATACACCCTCCCAAGACTAAACCAGGAAGAAGTTGAATCTCTGAATAGACCAGTAACAGGTTCTGAAATTGAGGCAATAATTAATAGCCTACCAACCAAAAAAAGTCCAGGACCAGATGGATTCATGGTCGAATTCTACCAGAGGTAAAAAGAGGAGCTGGTACCATTCCTTCTGAAACTATTCCAATCAACAGAAAAAGAGGCAATCCTCACTAACTCATTTTATGAGGCCAGCATCATCGTGATACCAAAGCCCGGCAGAGATACAACAAAAAAAGAGAATTTTAGACCAATATCCCTGATGAACATCGATGAGAAAATCCTCAATAAAATACTGCCAAACCAAATCCAACAGCACATCAAAAAGCTTATCCATCACGATCAAGTTGGCTTCATCCCTGGGATGCAAGGCTGGTTCAACATACACAAATAAATAAATGTAATCCATCACATAAACAGAACCAA
Organism: Macaca nemestrina; assembly: GCF_043159975.1. Classification (NCBI taxonomy): domain Eukaryota; kingdom Metazoa; phylum Chordata; class Mammalia; order Primates; family Cercopithecidae; genus Macaca; species Macaca nemestrina. Next base: position 39,265,378 of record NC_092128.1, read on the forward strand.
AGACAAAAACCACGTGATTATCTCAATAGATGCAGAAAAGGCCTTCAACAAAATTTAACTGCCTTTCACACTAAAAACTATCAATAAACTAGGAACAGTAGAGTGTATCTAAAATAATAAGAGCTATTTATATAAACCCAGAGCCAATATCATACTGAATGCAAAAAACTGGAAGCATTCCCTTTGAAAACCAAGATAAAAATGCCGTCTCTCACCACTCCTATTCAACATAGTGTCAGAAGTTCTGGCCAGGGCAATAAGGCAAGAGAAAGAAATAAAGGGTATCCAATTAGGAAAAGAGGAAGTCAAATTGCCTCTGTTTGCACATGACATTATTGTATATTTAGAAAACCCCACCGTCTTAGCCTAAAATCTCCTTAAGCTGATAAGCAACTTCAGCAAAGTCTCAAGACACAAAATCAACGTGCAAATAGTACATTAATATAATAATGAGAAAAAAGTAGAAAAGATGTCATTTCATTGATGACTTTGTAAAACCAAATGATAAAATAATTCATTATCTACTCCAGATCCTTACAGGAGCAATCATGATAAACATATTGTATATTATTTCTAAATTGGCCACATAAAAGACAGCCATTTAGATGAACACATAATACACTTAAAATACATAATCAGGAGCTTAGAATATCAATTATTCTGCACTTTTAAAATTATAAATGTAGACACACACCTAGGAATTCTTATAATATCAACGTATACGACTATATAATTCATTTAAATAGCTTCTTGGTGTATTTTTATGTGGTAATAACATATGTATATGTCTGTGTATTTAAATTGGTTACCTTCTAATGGACGGTTATAACGTTTAGTCACTTACTTCTATGTCTATGTGAAATTTTACTGCCAACTTCTTGACTGGCTTATATCCATTAAAAACTCACAAATTACCTTTCTAATGTAGCCAACATTATTTTAAAATTAATTACAAAAATTTACTATGTAACTTTCTCTATATTAAAAAAGTGTCTTTACTTTTTATGGAGCAGAATTGAGAAAAATATGTTTTTCTGAATCAAAATGACAATAAACCAGAGACAGTGAAAGCATTGCCTTTTACCTGTACCAAAGTCAACTCACATTTACCTCCTAAGAGCATTGAGTTTGTGTGTATGGGCATCTTTAACATTTGTTTACTCTTTTCCTAATATTGTACATTTTAGTCATTTTTCTCATCAATCATTCATCACTTGATTTGAATTTATAACCCACAAGTTCACTTTTTTTTTTTTTTTTGGTTGAGACAGGGACATGGTATGTTGCCCAGGATGATCTTGAACTCCCGGGCTTAAGCAATCCTCACACTTTGACCTCTCAAAACACAGAGATTGAATGCATGAGCCACTGTACCTGCTCCACAAGTTAAATTTTAAAAGTCTTAAAGGAAATAAAAATGAAAATGTATCTTCTATTTGTATTTTTCATGTAACAATAACTACATACATAAAATATTGCTAACAGTGTTACATCAAATGTTCACAGTTGTTTAAAATTCCAACTGCAAGTAATAACTTATTATTTGATACGATATTTACCTCTATACTAACCAATACCAAGCAACGCCAAAAATATATGGTTCTTTGTACTCCTAGTTTAAGAAGGGCTTGGTAAATTAAATTATGATCAAAGGAGAAACTCTGGGATTAATAGACTTTAAAAATGTAAAATAAAACACAATTATAAAAATTTTGTTCTTTAGCTTTAGAAATTGATTAATCTAAGTTTTAAAGTATTGGAAAATGGCCAGAGGCGTGTCTTTGTGCATACTCTTTTCCTTGTTAGACTGCCATCCTTCACCTTTTCCCTGTGATCTCTCATTCCTAACAGAGTTTAAAGCCCACTTTATAGCCTTCATTAACCTTCTTCAGTTTATTTAGGTGTCACTTGTTTTTCTATCCTACTACCGTATACATATCACTGTATAGTACTTAGTTCATTGTATTTTAATGATTTTCTTATCTATCTCTCACATTACACCATTTAGAATATGGTTTATATCATGTACATTTCTATAATCTAATTGACATTTAATAAATGCTTACCTATTAAATTAGAAAAAAAGTTTACATTTGTTCTATGTGAGCTAAAGCAATTTGACAGCACTGAAAAGAAACAACAAAAAAGTAAATTTTGACTTAATAGAAAACAACATTTAACAATTGTAGTTTATGATAGGAGAAGTCACTTTGAATGGTAATGAGTTCCAAATTACCATAGGTATTCCACGTATGAATAAATATGCATAAGCCTGGAAAGGATTGACATCAGACAGAAGTGTGAAATGGATGCTTTCGCTACTTACTTTCTCTTTAAAGGTCTAGCTCTTGATGTCACTAAAATCAGTCTGTACATATATAATTTATTCAAGTAAATCTTCTTGTATTAATTATAAAAAAAACCTATCAGTTAAATTGAAAGTCAATTGGCTCCATTTTCTAGACAAGGCAACTGAGGCATTAGCTATATAAATGATATATTGGAGCTCAAAAACTATTGGGGCAGAATGGGAAGAATGATCACTGTATTCGAAGTGCAGCATTCTTTCTTTTAGGCCACAGGCATTCAGCAGAAAGAATATAGAGAGATGACTACATTCATGGGTGGATAGGTCATTCAAAGCCCTTGAACACAGGACAGCGCTTTTGGCACTAGAAATGAACATGCTGACTCCTCACAGGGACAGATGGATTTGATGACAGCAATACTGCATAAAGGCTTTTATTAATAGCCTTTATTTTTAGCCTAGCATATGCTATTCTTGTATAAATGTTTAATCGCTTTGGAAACTTACTAAGTATTTTTATCTCAGATAATATCTTGTTGGAAAAAATTCCAGTTAAATTATATATTGCTCTATAAAAGATCATAATGGTATAGTGACCTCTGTGTGTCCCAGATGAAAAAGTACTAGCTTGCATGTCAGCCTTAGTTTTCCTAATGCTATTATGGAGACTGTGGCTTATAATAGATAAGGGAGTAGAAAGAGAATTAAATCTGTAAATTTATCAATAAAATGTACCTGAAATTAGATAACATATAATCAAAATAGACATAATAAAAATGCACTTGAAATACAAAATACTTCATTTCCCTTCAGCAAGCTTAACAAATCACCCAAGCTTGAGAATGTCATTTATACTCATGAAATTGATGACACCATTACATGGTAGCCCTGCAAAATCATATACAGTACTTCATGGCAACCCACAAAGTAAAAATTTCAGATTATGGAGAATATAATTATCAAATATAAATTAAAATGAGCCTTAAACAACTAGAGATAATCATTTCAGACTGCGTATCTCATGTAATCTTTTACTTATCCTCTTTTGAATGCCATTTGTTTTTCTGAGCAAGTTTAATTGCAGAATGACCCAGTGATTATTTTTAAATACATCAAAAGAGAATTTTATTCAGTGAGCCATTTTATGATTCTAGTTCTTTCTCTAATTAACTATAATCATTTCATATCACTTTTGCTCTTTTATACAATTTGGGCATTGAAAGAGATGACTCAATTGCATTCTGTCTTTATTACAAAAATAAATGAATTTATATTCAATTACGTATATTAATATCCAGAAAATTTACATATTAAATATGATTAACAATGCTGTTGGTAAATTTTAAAATTCATGATAGCTAAATATTCCATGGTGTAAATTACAGATTACCCTCAGAATTCTTTTGACTTTTTTTTTAACTAAACAATAAATGTAAAAGTCTTGATTGCACAACTTAGTGAATATTTACAAAGATTGAAAGACTATCTCCTACATAACAAACCGCCAGACAAAGAAACAGAACATTATCACCACCAGAAAATCCTCCCTTGTGCCGGCATATGGTTATTTATCCTAAAATAATAGGTTGAAGAATAAATTAAAATATATTTGAATATGTAAAATAATAAAGGAAAATATGAAATCATTTTTTACCAAAATAATAAATATTATGATAGATTAATAATAATCATAATAAAGAAGGTGGAGTGTCTTTCACTTAAATTTAGATGTGCATGTTTTGTATTAAGTTAATATCATGAAATCAACAGGATTGCTGATTTTAGCAACATTTCATGTTAAGAATTTTTATATTCACAAATACAATACAAATAAATTTAAAAGTAAAAATTAAAAGGAACAGAGAGAAGAGGAAATTATATTTCTCGTTAATAATTTCTGTTTCAGCAGTCATGAGGATTCAACCATAAGTTGGGTACTCCCCATGAACTTGGGAGTTAGAAAAAATAATTTTGCACTGTATTTAAAAGTTTAAAAATACGCCTTATAGAACTTTAATAACTTCCAGAGTAAGGCTATCAGTGCCTTAAGAATTTTAACAAATCAAATTGTAAATTTACATGTGTAGGGGAGGGGACAGAGTAACAATGTATATGAAAAAGGAGTTTATAATGGCATATTTAATGTGTTCTTCATATGATTACAATACCATGAGTAAATAAAACTGAACAAAACTCTAACATTTAGTTTTCTATGTAGCCTGTCTATGAGAAGAGACTGTGGTGGGCCAGTCTAGTGATCCACTTGATTGTATTTTTCATTAAAAACTTAGGAGGCTGAGGCAGCAGAATCGCTTGAACTTAGGAGGCGGAGGTTGCAGTGAGCTGAGATTGCACCATTGCACCACAGCCTGGGTGACAAGAGTGAGACTCTGTCTCAAAAACAAACAAACAAACAAAACCCAAAACCTTATATAAGTTTTTCCTAGGCTTATGCATTTACTTAATGAAAATTTTAAACCTCACCACCAACACTCTCAAGATATTATTTATAAACATTTTTTAAAATGTAAACATTCAAGGATGATTGATAAAACTTGAACCAGCTTGATATCACAAAGTAAATGCCCTATTCTTGAACAATTTGGGGATACCTTTTAACATTCCAAAATTCCATCTGAAGTACCTTAAATTTACATTGAAATTCCGACTCCATGAAATGTAGAGCGAAAGGAAGAAAATGAAGAATGAATATTGTTTAAATACCCAAACTATCCAAAGCGATCTACAGATTCAATCCTATCCCCTTCAAAATCCCAATGGCAGTTTTTACAGAAATAAAAACAAATCCTAAAATTCCTATGGGACCACAAATCACCTAAGTGATTGTAGGAAAGAATAACAAAGGTGGAGGCAGCACACTTCCCAATTTCAAAATACATTATAAACCTATACTGAGCAAAACAGTGTGATACTAGCATAAAGACAATTATATAGGCCAATGGAACAGAATAAGAGAGCCCAGAAATAAACCAACCCCATTTACTGTTACATGATCTTTGACAAAGCTACTTGGAATATACAGTGGGGAAAGACCATCACTTTAACAAATGGTGTTGGGAAAATTGGACATCCACTTGGAAAACGAATAATTTGGATTCTTATAACATAACAAACAAATCAACTTAAAGTGGATGAAAGCTTAAACATAGGATCAGACGCTATAAAACTACTATAAGAACACAGGGGAAAAGCTCCTCGATGTTTGTTTTAGCAATGAACGCTTAGATATCACACCAAGAGCACAGGCAATAAAAGGAAAAATAGACAAGTATGGCTACATTAAACTAAAATGCTTCTGCACAGTGAAGGAACAATCAACAGAATGAAAAAAAAAAACTACAGAATGGGAGAAAATGTTTGCAAAGCATATATAAGGGACTTGATATAGTCTGTTCTCACACTGCTATAAAGAACTGTCTAAGCCTGGGTAATTTATAAAGTAAAGAGTCTTAATTGACTCATAGTTCCACATGGCTGGGGAGGCCTCAGGAAACTTATACAATTATGCCAGAAGGGGAACAGGCATATCTTACATGGTGGCAGGTGAGGAAGAGTGAGCAAGGGCAGGTAAATTTGCCTTGTAAAACCATCAGATCTCAAGAGAAGTCACTCACTATCATGAGAACAACATGGAGGAAATCACCCCCATGATCCAATCACTTCCCATGGAGTCCCTCCCTTGACATGGTGGAGATTATGGGGATCACTATTCAAGATGATATTTGGGTGGGGTCACAGAGCAAAACCATAACAGGACTAAAATAAAAATATCCCAAATATGTAAAATACTCTTACAAATCAATATCAAAAACCAAACTCAAAAAAAAAAGCCTGGTTAAAAATGCGCAAAGTATTTATACATTTCTCCAAAGAAGACATACAAATGGCCGACAGATATACCACAATGTGCTCAACATCACTCGTCATGAAGAAAATGCAAACCTAACTAAAATGAGATATTACCACATACCTGCAGCACTTTGGGAGGCCGAAGCAGGCGGATCACAAGGTCAGGAGAGCGAGACCATCCTGACTAACACGGTGAAACCCCGTCTCTACTAAAAATACAAAAAATTAGCTGGGCCTGGTGGCTAGCGTCCGTAGTCCCAGCTACTCGGGAGGCTGAGGCAAGAAAATGGCGTGAATCCAGGAGGCGGAGCTTGCAGTGAGCCAAGACCGCGCCACTGCATTCCAGCATGGGCGACAGAGCGAGACTCTGTTTCAAAAAATAAAAATTAAAAAAATAAATAAATAAATAAGTTGATGAGGACGTGGAGAAAAGAGAGCCTATGTAACTGTTAGTGGGAATGTAAAATGGTACAGCTACTATGAAAAAGTCGTATGGAGTTTCCCTCCAAAATTAAAAGTAGGACTACCATATGATCCACCAATCTCATTTCTAAGTATATAGTCAAAAGAATTGAAATCATCATCTAAAGAGATATTTGCATTCTTATCTTTATTGCAGCATTTTTCACAGTAATCATGTGACGGAAACAACTCACATGTCCATATTCAGAAGAAAGAATAAAGCAAATGTGATATATTCATACAATTGAATGTTATTTAGCCTTTAAAAGAGGGAAATCCTGTCGTTTGTAAAGCATAGATGAACTTGAAGGACATTATGCTAATGGGTAAGGCAGTCACAAAAGAACAATATTGCATAATTCCACTTTTATGAAGTATCTAAAATAGTCAAATTCACATAAGCAGAGAATTTAATGGTGGTTGCCAGGGAATGGGAGGAGGGGAAATTTGGGAGTTGTTCAATGGGTACAGAGTTTTTAGTGTACAAGATGGGTAAGTTCTACAGATCTGCTGAACAATATTCTGCCTATAGTTAGCAATACTGCATTGTGCAACTTAGAATTTTGTTAATAAAGTTTCATGTTGAGTGTTCTCACAACAAGAATAACAACAAAAATAAAAGAAAAAAGGCTCAAGAAAACTTTGAGGTGATAGATATGTCTGTTACTTCAACTATAGTTACAGTTTCATGGGTATATGCATATGTGCAAATTTATCAAATTGTATACATAGAATATGTGCAGCTTTAAATATTAATTGTGCCTTAACAAAACTGTTTAAAAATTTTTAAAAAGCAGAAACACATTAGAAAATGCTGTTTAAAATATAAGGCATATATCTAACACTATATCAATTATATTTTTAGTATAAATAATTTTTTAAAGTTAAAACAAACGCATGCAAAAGTACTAAAAATTATAGGAATCATGCCTTCTTGTCTAGGATACATAATATAAGAGGAGAGGTACCTGTAAGGTCAAAACTTCAGTAGGATCTAATAGTGAGAGTCAAAATAATTTAATTTCACATTAGGAAAGAAAGAAGAAACCTACTTACAGAATTGGAAAATAGTTGCTATATTAATTTGAGGATATCAACATTTCTTTATAATTCCTAATCATCAATGCTTTGAGGTAATGACCAGGAATAAAATATCTGAGTCTGAAATACCAACAGCTGGAAAAGCAAAATAGAAGAAAAAGGTCTGTTTCCACTATCCACTAAGATTTTTTAGAATGAAGATTTTTTTATGCCCCCTAAGCCTCCTTTCCATTTAAGTTCTGAGATTATTAGCCAATACTTCTACCTCCATTATTCGTAAACAACATTTTAAAATAGTTTTAAAATTTCAGAATCTGTATGTTTCATCAGTACTTTAATTTTATGCGCAAAATTATATCTTTCTCATTATTATTATTGTGGGATATACTTTGAGTTTTGTTTGTTCAAAGGAAGTTTCAGTTAATCATTTTTAAAAATTCAGCAATTCTAATTCAAGAAACATAAATCAATCTTTTGTAGCTTTGAAAAATTTCAAAATAAAAATTTGGGGGCAACACTCCAAGGTGACTATGTGTAATATGACCAATTCCTCCTCTGGCAGCAGCTGCCCAGATAGAAATATTAGAGTGAGACGAGAGATGCTCTAAAGATGCACCATCTCTTTCTTATGGGAACAAGCGAGGAACATGCTTTTCCTAGCTTGTCCACATAAGATTTTAAGGTAGACTGTAACGTTTGTTGGAAATAAAGTTCAGTCGTAGAGTTCAGAATCCTGAGTTGGAAGGGGGCTTAGAATAATCCACATCAGTAGTTCCAGATTCTTGGATTTTATGGACCAATGTAAATTTAAAAGATACACACACAGTGGGAGAGAAAGAGAGAGAGAGAAAGACAGAACAAAACAAAACAAAAGATGGGAAACTGACAAAAGTTTGCTAACTTTATTTGTCTACTAATGACTGACATACAAAATTAAAAACCCTGTCTATCATTCCATCTGTTATCATACTTACATCAAAGAAAAAAGAAAATCTACGTCAAGGAAAAAATCAATCTATTATCTAAGAGTAAAATGTTTTAAATATTGGCTACATTCAACCTTATAAATATACACCTTGTTCATTAAATATACACCTTGTTCTTCCTACCTTCCTTAGTTGACAAATAAAATTGTGTCGTTACAGCGTAAAAAAAGAAAGAAACATGAGTTGAGTGCCTGCTAGTACATGCCAAGTATTGTGTTAGTCACAGAGATGGGGTGGTTGTTAGGGGAGCAGCTGACTGCCAAAGAAGTACTGAACACACCACTCCACTAGACTTACAATCTAGTGATACATGCACACAAGCGCACATATACAAATGCATAATGTTTACATTAAAAACGTAAGATAATTTAAACACCAGACACATATAACAAAGTATATTGTGACCGTATAGGATCAAATCTAACAGGAAGCAAACTGTCATCTTTTTAAAACTTTACATTTAGTGTATTTATCTAGGGCAGGGGTATACCTGACAAAATGATCATTAACCTTGACAATTACCCTGTTTTATTGCATGGGTTGTCCTATACATCTTCTTTTTCAAATTAGAATTTTAAGGTAGGTTCTAAAAACCTGCATTTTTTTGCTTGTTAACTTGTTTGATTAAGCAGTTGTTTAACTGTCATGTATCTATGGAACATACATATTTGGGGTTACAATTTTAAGAAATTCCTTGTTTAATAGAGCTATAACTAGAGTTGTGAGTTGTACATTACCATTAACGTTCACAAAAAATTGTGGAAGAGTAGTAATATTGGCATGATTTTTCTTGCTATTTACAGTACGTGGGAGATTTATTTCTGTGCAGAACTAAATAAATTACCAAAATTTCTCTATAATTCAGAATAATACATATGATGACAACTAGACTATTTCAATATATATTTAGCATAATATACATATAAAATAATATACATATACTTGTGAATCTTACCATGCTACTGAAGCTAAGTGGAATTAAAAAATATTCACCCATTCAAATACATACATTAAAAAAGGGGAAAAAAGGACACTTGGCTAGGCAGTATCAGAATGATACAAAGGGAGAAATATAATAAGGACAAATAATAATGAGTTTTTTATATTTTTAAGAAAAAGGAATAATACTCTTTTGCAATCAGGCATAATATTCCCATACACTGAAACAATGCAGCCTTAGAAACAGGTTATCAATTCAAAGGTTTAGAGTGACAATTTTGCCATTTAGAAATGAGCATAATAATATTCTTGCCTTAATCACTTAAGGTGGTTATTAAAATAAAATGAAATAATTTTATATGAAATAACACATTGTAATACACAACAGGGAAAATAGGAGGATTTTGTAGTAATTAAAAACATCTTTCCCTTTCAAACACACACACTTCACACACACACACACACACACACACAAAATCCTTTAAAGAGCAGCAATTATAGTTTAAGAAAATAATTAATTTTAATTTTGTTGTTACTACCAGGATTATAGACAGTCACTAATTGAAAAATGTTCAACTACTTTATTTGTCCATTTAGGCTGCTATAACACCATAGACTGGGTGGCTTATAAAAATCAGAAATTTATTTGTCATAGTGCTGGAGGCTGAAAGCCCAAGATCAAAGTGCCAGTAGATTCTGTGTCCAGTAAAGGTGCATTTTTTGGTTCCCAGACAGACATCTTTTTTTCTGTAACCTCACATGGCAGAAGGGGCAAGAGAGTTCTCTGAGGCCTCTTTTATAAGGGCACTAATCCCATTCAGGAGGGCTCTACCTTCATGACCTAATTAGCTTCTAAATGCCTCCCTTCCTAATTTCATCACATTAGGGATTACATTTTATATATGAATTTTGGGTGGAACGCATTCAGTCTGTTGCAGTTACTCCAGGCATATTACTTCCTGAAGAACACAAGGCAAAGACTTCTTGTTTTCCATGAGTTTACTTTCTTACATCTGTTAAGTCTTTACTAAAATATGAACATCTCTGTTTTGGACTCCTCTATGTCATGCCGTAAAAAATTATGTGCCTTGTAGTATTTTCTGTCCTCTAATAAATTCATTAGTCACCACCTAACATTGATTTTACTTACTTTTATGTTTATTTTCTGTCCATCTCTTCTTCCTAAAAATAAGCTCTAATTTAGCAGGAATTTTCATTTGATTTTTTTTTTTTTTGGCTTTTTTAGCAGCACCTATAACAATAAATGACATAGAATAGTTTTAAATAAATATGTGTAGAATGAATGAATAATAACATTATATATTAAACTATGAAATAAACTATACAAATGCAGAAGGTATTCTAAAAGATAGCCATCATTTGATTCAAAGTAGAGATATTTTACTGTCTTTGAGAAACTTTCAATTCATATATAAATTCAGAAATCGAGGTGGAGTATAGGAAAGGCAGAGACGCAGAGATGTGTAAAAATAGTGTTCAGACCTTCACATCTGAACAAGATGGACTTAGAGTGATTAAATTTATACTCCTTCCTGAAGCAACCATAAAACAGACAAAATAAATAAAATAATGGGTTGGAAGACACTGCACATCAGGCAATGAAACAGTGATACCGGAGAGATAGGAAATAAATGAGGTTAAATCTTACAATTGCCAAGATAATTGCCTCGTGAGCATTTTTAGACCTCAGCAGTAGTAAAGGAAGCCCAATCAGAGCCTAGAAGTTACCTTGACTTCAGGAGACAAGATTGAGCACCCATGGTGGCAAAGACAGCTGGAGCATCCAGGAAAGAGCACCAAACAAAGTTTCATAGATGAACTCTATAGGGACTGGTAGAACAAATCCCTCTAGTATTCAGCGGAGTACTCATCAGTACATGAGTGTATGGAAAAACGATAGTATGAATTCTCATGAAACAAACACTGATAGAACTGCAAAAAATAGACAAACTCAGAATTATAGCAGGAAATTTTAGTATCTCTTTTTCAATAAATGGTGAATCAGGCCGGGCGCGGTGGCTCACGCCTGTAATCCCAGCACTTTGGGAGGCCGAGACGGGCGGATCACAAGGTCAGGAGATCGAGACCATCCTGGCTAACACGGCGAAACCCCGTCTCTACTAAAAAAAACACAAAAAATTAGCCGGGCGAGGTGGCGGCGCCTGTGGTCCCAGCTACTCAGGAGGCTGAGGCAGGAGAATGGCGTGAACCCGGGAGGCGGAGCTTGCAGTGAGCTGAGATCGCGCCACTGCACTCCAGCCTGGGCGACAGAGCGAGACTCCGTCTCAAAAAAAATAAAAATAAAAATAAATAAATAAATAAATAAATAAATAAATAAATAAATAAATGGTGAATCATTTAAGGACGAGATCAGGAAGGAAATTCTGAAACCAACCAAATTTGACTAATGACATCTACAAAACACTACATCCAAAAACAACATAATACATATTTTTTCAACAAAATTTATCAAGTTTTAGCTATAACAATCAGAAAACAAATACTTGATAATTATAGCCCAAATGTCAGAAAGTATACTGTTGTAGGATACACTATAAATAGAATGGTATAATTTAGCTTGAAGGTAGACTGTAATAAATTAAAGACATGTACTTTAAACACTTAAGCAGAAAAGCAGAATAAAGAAATATTTGGTGTTAATAAACATGTTAATTTTCTTGATTATGATGATGGGTTCAAAGGTGTTATACATATGTCAAAATATATCAGATTGTATGATTTAATTGTGTACATTTTACTGTATCATTTTATGCTTCAGGAAATTTTTGCTTAACATTTTCACCTTTAAGAACTTTTATGTCTATTGGAATAATAAATCTTTTTGTATGTACACTTATTCTTGCTTTAAAGTTAGTTTAGCCAGAGATCTTTCTTCTACTTTGTGGACTCTAAATTACTAGATCTAAAGGTATGTCAACTGAGTAGATTCTAGAAATTTTTGCTTTGAAGAAGAGAATTTTCTGGACTTATTCTCAAAGGCCTTTAAAAAGGAAAGACTTATGCTGTGAATGAATTTTGAACTTACAAACCTTCAAGCATTAAAGTAAACTAAAATAAAACACGATGAGTCAACTTGCCTTTCTATGTGACAGAAAAGTAAGTCTGAAAGTTAGTACTTTAGAATCTTCTTTACCAAGAAGAATTACACTTGCTGAGGGATTTACCTTAATTATTTCTTCAAAGAGAAATTTATGTGCCAGTTAGTAGCTACCAAATAATTAATATACATGCATACATACATATATAGTTATATACAGTATATGCATATAGCTTGTGTATCTGTTTATGTGTATATATATATTGTTCTCATACCTGTAAATCTATCTATTCCTCTCTCTCTCTTTTCTCTGTCTCTCTGTGTATACATTTAAAACTAAAGAATTGAGAACTAAATGATTGCCCCAACCTTGTCTTATCTGCCTTCTCAGGAGAAACTGAGAAGTGGACAATAGTGCCAATAGTGGCTTGTGCAATGAAACATACTTTTCTCCAGCTGCTGGGAGCGTTGCCCACTGATGGTTTATAGCTGAGTGCTTCTTCCAGAGTTAATCTCTGTCAAAGGAAGCTACCTTCGTAAAGCTTATACCACCTGGGATAGACCATGTCAAGTGACCTATTAATTTGATAAGGCTGGACACCTTGTCTCAATTAGGTGCTTCTTTGAGGGCCATTTCATTCAAACTTCATAATATATAAGATCCTGTAAGGCCAGTGTTTGAACTACATTGCATTGAAATCTCCTCCTTTAATTTTCTATGTTCCCGTTGTTTCTTACAGGTGTTGATCATGAAATTACTCCTCAATAAACTTCTGGTAGGAAAACATTCATCTCGCCATATGTTTGCCAGGACCAACAGAAGAAAATGCTCTGATTCATTATCTGTTAAGTTATCATCATATGTTAGTATTCTTAAAATTTTAGGAATGATAACTTTAATTTCTAAAAGTTATCTTCAATTATCGTATCGCTTTTCACAATCACTTATTCTTAAGTTGTTAATTTCCACTTGTATTTGCCTGAGAATTTTCTAGACTTACTCTCAAAGGTCTTTAAAAAGGAAAAGACTTACGCTATGAATAACCCCACCTTCCGTGTTTCTTTACTTTCTCTTGACCATAACTGAGCATATAAAAGAAACTTTTGCTGCATTGTATCAAATATTTTATGAGATATTTGATCTATTCAGAGACATTGCAAAAAACAAACATCTTTAGCAGATTAAAGATTTTTAATATGTGAGAAAAAGTGTAAATGCTATAGCACTAAAGAGATTAATAAGACTTTTTGCATATAAATATACATTTACGTAAATAATATAATAACATTTGTATCCTTCAAGAAAATAATGTGCACAAAGATTTGTATTTTAATATTGCTTCAAAATAATATTTTTTAAATTATAACTTTTTATAATTTTAGGTTTAAAAATAACTGTTTTAAAATAAAATAATTTTTTAAAACTATAAACTTTTTGCATTTTTTTCTAAAAGTATTTGATTCCAATGTTTAAATATCTCCATTTCCTCTAGTTATATTGTTAGAATTATAATTACTTGGTCAAAGCGTATGAATTTGATTGACAACTAGAATAAAATAAGTTTCTTTGGTTCTGACATCTGGCTGATATGGATTGAGTCCCAGTTTTTTCAACAACTGTGTGAACTTAGACTTTTCTAATCTCCCCTTTGTTAATCTGTAATATTTAGAAAACAGAAACTGTACAATAGAATATTTGAGTTGCACAAAATAATGCAAGTAAATGTTTAGCAGAGTAAGTATGCAATGTGTACTATGATCATTACTACAAGCTTTTCTTTTGCATCTGTTGATGCAGGAGTGGTAAATTCATATGACTTTTATAGTGATGAAATTAAGTTGTTCCTTGTTCTTAATTAGTTACTTCCACATATACCTGTAAACTATATTTATATTTTCAGAATTCTGTGATTCAATCTCAAAGATTTCAACTTTTATGTATTTTCAATTTTTTTAAAGATGAATTCCTCATTAATTTTTTTATTGTGTTTATGGAAGTCACCATTATTCAATTTTCTGTCCTTTCCTCTATGAAACTTGCATTCATCAACTGTAAAGAAATGTAGGAAATATGCTGAATATTTTAAGGCGGTAGCATTCAATCACTTTCTGTTAACATTTGTGGAAGATCAAATTTAATTCTCTTGTGGAGCAGTGACTTGAAAACTTTCCCTAATCCAACAGCTAGAAGAAGTGTAAGCTTTGTTAAACCTTTTACTGAGCCACAAGTTATTCTCAGTGTAACCAGGCTATTTAATTCTTTAAAAATATTTGTGAGTTATTAGTCACTTCATGCATTTATATGACAGATTTATTTTCTTAATATTTCCAGTTGAAAAACAATTAGGTTGCATAAATAAAAATTAAAACAGCAGCTTTCATAAATGCCAAGAAATTAACACATAGCAAACAATGACAGAGGTTCACTGAAGCTTTTGTGTGATGGAAGTAATATATTACTAATGATACCAGTGGCACTGGAAAAAGAAATTAGCTGGGCTTAGCCAAAGCAGCTGATTAATAGGCATGAATTAATAGACATGAATAATGCCTTTGATATCCCTGAGGTCTGATGGATATCATTACGTAAATGATTGACTTGTTATCAGCCACTAGCATTAATGTGTTCCAAATTGTGCATAAAGGTCAAAAAGCACCATTTAGCTTGATTCATTTTATTAACCAAAAGGCTTTGTGATTTTTAAAGAGGTCCCTATCTGATATTGTTCTCATGAAACTTGATACAAATATAACACACGTTAAAATTAGGAGTTCCTGAAAAACATATTCCTTCAGAGTTCTTGGCCTTTCTGCATATTTGTTCCAGAAGGTCTATTTTAGTACCTGAAAATGACCTAAGAATTATGAATTAAACAAAATAAATAAAATCAAATACTATGTGAATGTTTCTACTAAAGATTTATAATTTGAGAATATATTTGCTTTTCATCCTTTAAGAATTTTTAAAATACAGACAAAATGGAACAATTCATTTATAAAACATTGCCTTTTCAGAAGTAAGCAGTTGATAAAGGAGCCAATTTCATGTAAAATTCTACTCCAGCATAATGTTTTGAAATGAAACTTTCTCCAATTTATTTTCACCCAAAGTGAATAGCTTGTGCAAAACTGTAATCAGTATTCTTTTATCAGTTAGGAGTAGTCTGCTTACTAAAAGGATATATATTTTTTAAAGACCTGGTAAGTTTGTTAAATAAATATGATGCTTTTGGAAAAGTTGTATCTTTTATGAAGTAGTCTTTGGGTTTGTGATTATTATCAAAATAATAAAATTTCTTCTAAAATAAAGAATTTATCTGGTATTTTAAGTTATTAAATAATTATGCATTTAATAAACTGTATTTTTTATAGTTTGTATTGAAGCATATATATATTTTTTATTTTATTTTATTTTATTTTAATTTATTTATTATTATTATACTTTAAGTTGTAGGGTACATGTGCATAACGTGCAGGTTTGTTACATATGTATACTTGTACCATGTTGGTGTGCTACACCCATCAACTCGTCATTTATATCAGGTATAACTCCCAATGCAATCCCTCCCCCCTCCCCCCTCCCCATGATAGGCCCCTGTGTGTGATGTTCCCCTTCCCGAGTGCAAGTGATCTCATTGTTCAGTTCCCACCTATGAGTGAGAACATGCGGTGTTTGGTTTTCTGTTCTTGTGATAGTTTGCTAAGAATGATGGTTTCCATCTGCATCCATGTCCCTACAAAGGACACAAACTCATCCTTTTTGATGGCTGCATAGTATTCCATGGTGTATATGTGCCACATTTTCTTAATCCAATCTGTCACTGATGGACATTTGGGTTGATTCCAAGTCTTTGCTATTGTGAATAGTGCTGCAATAAACATACGTGTGCATGTGTCTTTATAGCAGCATAATTTATAATCCTTTGGGTATATACCCAGTAATGGGATGGCTGGGTCATATGGTACATCTAGTTCTAGATCCTTGAGGAATCGCCATACTGTTTTCCATAATGGTTGAACTAGTTTACAATCCCACCAACAGTGTAAAAGTGTTCCTATTTCTCCACATCCTCTCCAGCACCTGTTGTTTCCTGACTTTTTAATGATCGCCATTCTAACTGGTGTGAGATGGTATCTCATTGTGGTTTTGATTTGCATTTCTCTGATGGCCAGTGATGATGAGCACTTTTTCATGTGTCTGTTGGCTGTATGAATGTCTTCTTTTGAGAAATGTCTGTTCAGATCCTTTGCCCACTTTTTGATGGGGTTGTTTGTTTTTTTCTTGTAAATTTGTTTGAGTTCTTTGTAGGTTCTGGATATTAGCCCTTTGTCAGATGAGTAGATTCCAAAAATTTTCTCCCATTCTGTAGGTTGCCTGTTCACTCTGATGGTAGTTTCTTTTGCTGTGCAGAAGCTCTTTAGTTTAATGAGATCCCATTTGTCAATTTTGGCTTTTGCTGCCGTTGCTTTTGGTGTTTTAGACATGAAGTCTTTGCCCATGCCTATGTTCTGAATGGTACTACCTAGGTTTTCCTCTAGGATTTTTATGGTATTAGGTCTAACATTTAAGTCTCTAATCCATCTTGAATTAATTTTCGTATAAGGAGTAAGGAAAGGATCCAGTTTCAGCTTTCTACTTATGGCTAGCCAATTTTCCCAGCACCATTTATTAAATAGGGAATCCTTTCCCCATTTCTTGTTTCTCTCAGGTTTGTCAAAGATCAGATGGCTGTAGATGTGAGGTATTATTTCTGAGGACTCTGTTCTGTTCCATTGGTCTATATCTCTGTTTTGGTACCAGTACCATGCTGTTTTGGTTACTGTAGCCTTGTAGTAGAGTTTGAAGTCAGGTAGCGTGATGCCTCCAGCTTTGTTCTTTTGACTTAGGATTGTCTTGGAGATGCGGGCTCTTTTTTGGTTCCATGTGAACTTTAAAGCAGTTTTTTCCAATTCTGTGAAGAAACTCATTGGTAGCTTGATGGGGATGGCATTGAATCTATAAATTACCTTGGGCAGTATGGCCATTTTCACGATATTGATTCTTCCTATCCATGAGCATGGTATGTTCTTCCATTTGTTTGTGTCCTCTTTTATTTCACTGAGCAGTGGTTTGTAGTTCTCCTTGAAGAGGTCCTTTACATCCCTTGTAAGTTGGATTCCTAGGTATTTTATTCTCTTTGAAGCAATTGTGAATGGAAGTTCATTCCTGATTTGGCTCTCTGTTTGTCTGTTACTGGTGTCTAAGAATGCTTGTGATTTTTGCACATTAATTTTGTATCCTGAGACTTTGCTGAAGTTGCTTATCAGCTTAAGGAGATTTTGGGCTGAGACAATGGGGTTTTCTAAATATACAATCATGTCATCTGCAAACAGGGACAATTTGACTTCTTCTTTTCCTAACTGAATACCCTTGATTTCTTTCTCTTGCCTAATTGCCCTAGCCAGAACTTGCAACACTATGTTGAATAGGAGTGGTGAGAGAGGGCATCCCTGTCTTGTGCAGTTTTCAAAGGGAATTTTTCCAGTTTTTGCCCATTCAGTATGATATTGTCTGTGGGTTTGTCATAAATAGCTCTTATTATTTTGAGGTACGTTCAATCAATACCGAATTTATTGAGCGTTTTTAGCATGAAGGGCTGTTGAATTTTGTCAAAAGCCTTTTCTGCATCTATTGAGATAATCATGTGGTTCTTGTCTTTGGTTCTGTTTATATGCTGGATTATGTTTATTGATTTGCGAATGTTGAAACAGCCTTGCATCCCAGGGATGAAGCCCACTTGATCATGGTGGATAAGCTTTTTGATGTGTTGCTGAATCCGGTTTGCCAGTATTTTATTGAGCATTTTTGCATC
Organism: Macaca nemestrina; assembly: GCF_043159975.1. NCBI lineage: Eukaryota > Metazoa > Chordata > Mammalia > Primates > Cercopithecidae > Macaca > Macaca nemestrina. The sequence continues at coordinate 39,283,915 of NC_092128.1, forward strand.
GATGTTCATCAGGGATATTGGTCTAAAATTCTCTTTTTTTGTTGTGTCTCTGCCAGGCTTTGGTATCAGGATGATGTTGGCCTCATAAAATGAGTTAGGGAGGATTCCCTCTTTTTCTATTGATTGGAATAGTTTCAGAAGGAATGGTAACAACTCCTCCTTGTACCTCTGGTAGAATTCAGCTGTGAATCCATCTGGTCCTGGACTTTTTTTGGTTGGTAGGCTATTAATTGTTGCCTCAATTTCAGAGCCTGCTATTGGTCTATTCAGGGATTCAACTTCTTCCTGGTTTAGTCTTGGAAGAGTGTAAGTGTCCAGGAAATTATCCATTTCTTCTAGATTTTCCAGTTTATTTGCGTAGAGGTGTTTATAGTATTCTCTGATGGTAGTTTGTATTTCTGTGGGGTCGGTGGTGATATCCCCTTTATCATTTTTAATTGCGTCGATTTGATTCTTCTCTCTTTTCTTCTTTATTAGTCTTGCTAGTGGTCTGTCAATTTTGTTGATCTTTTCAAAAAACCAACTCCTGGATTCATTGATTTTTTGGAGAGTTTTTTGTGTCTCTATCTCCTTCAGTTCTGCTCTGATATTAGTTATTTCTTGCCTTCTGCTAGCTTTCGAATGTGTTTGCTCTTGCTTCTCTAGTTCTTTTAATTGCGATGTTAGAGTGTCAATTTTAGATCTTTCCTGCTTTCTCTTGTGGTCATTTAGTGCTATAAATTTCCCTCTACACACTGCTTTAAATGTGTCCCAGAGATTCTGGTATTTTGTATCTTTGTTCTCATTGGTTTCAAAGAACATCTTTATTTCTGCCTTCATTTCGTTATGTACCCAGTAGTCATTCAGGAGCAGGTTATTCAGTTTCCATGTAGTTGAGCGGTTTTGATTGAGTTTCTTAGTCCTGAGTTCTAGCTTGATTGCACTGTGGTCTGAGAGACAGTTTGTTATAATTTCTGTTCTTGTACATTTGCTGAGGAGTGCTTTACTTCCAATTACGTGGTCGATTTTGGAGTAAGTACGATGTGGTGCTGAGAAGAATGTATATTCTGTTGATTTGGGGTGGAGAGTTCTATAGATGTCTATTAGGTCTGCTTGCTGCAGAGATGAGTTCAATTCCTGGATATCCTTGTTAACTTTCTGTCTCGTTGATCTGTCTAATGTTGACAGTGGAGTGTTGAAGTCTCCCATTATTATTGTATGGGAGTCTAAGTCTCTTTGTAAGTCTCTAAGGACTTGCTTCATGAATCTGGGTGCTCCTGTATTGGGTGCATATATATTTAGGATAGTTAGCTCTTCCTGTTGAATTGATCCCTTTACCATTATGTAATGGCCTTCTTTGTCTCTTTTGATCTTTGATGGTTTAAAGTCTGTTTTATCAGAGACTAGTATTGCAACCCCCCCTTTTTTTTGTTCTCCATTTGCTTGGTAAATCTTCCTCCATCCCTTTATTTTGAGCCTATGTATGTCTCTGCGTGTGAGATGGGTCTCCTGAATACAGCAGACTGATGGGTCTTGACTCTTTACCCAGTTTGCCAGTCTGTGTCTTTTAATTGGAGCATTTAGTCCATTTACATTTAAGGTTAAGATTGTTATGTGTGAACTTGATTCTGCCATTATGATATTAACTGGTTATTTTGCTCGTTAGTTGATGCAGTTTCTTCCTAGCCTCGATGGTCTTTACATTTTGGCATGTTTTTGCAATGGCTGGTACCGGTTGTTCCTTTCCATGTTGAGTGCTTCCTTCAGGGTCTCTTCTAAGGCAGGTCTAGTGGTGACAAAATCTCTAAGCATTTGCTTATCTGTAAAGGATTTTATTTCTCCTTCACTTATGAAACTTAGTTTGGCTGGATATGAAATTCTGGGTTGAAAATTCTTTTCTTTAAGAATGTTGAATATTGGCCCCCACTCTCTTCTGGCTTGGAGAGTTTCTGCCGAGAGATCTGCTGTTAGTCTGATGGGCTTCCCTTTGTGGGTAACCCGACCTTTCTCTCTGGCTGCCCTTAAGATTTTTTCCTTCATTTCAACTTTGGTGAATCTGGCAATTATGTGTCTTGGAGTTGCTCTTCTCGAGGAGTATCTTTGTGGCGTTCTCTGTATTTCCTGGATTTGAATGTTGGCCTGCCCTACTAGGTTGGGGAAGTTCTCCTGGATGATATCCTGAAGAGTGTTTTCCAACTTGGTTCCGTTTTCCCCCTCACTTTCAGGCACCCCAATCAGACGTAGATTTGGTCTTTTTACATAATCCCATACTTCTTGCAGGCTTTGTTCATTTCTTTTTCTTCTTTTTTCTTTTGGTTTCTCTTCTCGCTTCATTTCATTCATTTGATCCTCAATCGCAGATACTCTTTCTTCCAGTTGATCGAGTCGGTTACTGAAGCTTGTGCATTTGTCACATATTTCTCGTGCCATGGTTTTCATCTCTTTCATTTCGTTTATGACCTTCTCTGCATTAATTACTCTACCCATCAATTCTTCCACTTTTTTTTCAAGATTTTTAGTTTCTTTGCACTGGGTACGTAATTCCTCCTTTAGCTCTGAGAAATTTGATGGACTGAAGCCTTCTTCTCTCATCTCGTCAAAGTCATTCTCCATCCAGCTTTGATCTGTTGCTGGCGATGAGCTGCGCTCCTTTGCCGGGGGAGATGTGCTCTTATTTTTTGAATTTCCAGCTTTTCTGCCCTGCTTTTTCCCCATCTTTGTGGTTTTATCTGCCTCTGGTCTTTGATGATGGTGATGTACTGATGGTGTTTTGGTGTAGGTGTCCTTCCTGTTTGATAGTTTTCCTTCTAACAGTCAGGACCCTCAGCTGTAGGTCTGTTGGAGATTGCTTGAGGTCCACTCCAGATCCTGTTTGCCTGGGTATCAGCAGTAGAGGCTGCAGAAGATAGAATATTTCTGAACAGCGAGTGTACCTGTCTGATTCTTGCTTTGAAGCTTCCTCTCAGTGGTGCACTCCACCCTGTGAGGTGTGGGGTGTCAGACTGCCCCTAGTGGGGGATGTCTCCCAGTTAGGCTACTCAGGGGTCAGGGACCCACCTGAGCAGGGAGTCTGTCCCTTCTCAGATCTCAACCTCCGTGTTGGGAGATCCACTGCTCTCTTCAAAGCTGTCAGACAGAGTCGTTTGAGTCTGCAGAGGTTTCGGCAGAGGTTTCGGCTGTGTTTGTTATTGCCCTGTCCCCAGAGGTGGAGTCTACAGAGACAGGCAGGTTTCCTTGAGCTGCTGTGAGCTCCACCCAGCTCGAGCTTCCCAGCAGCTTTGTTTACCTACTTAAGCCTCAGCAATGGTGGGCGCCCCTCCCCCAGCCTCACTGCTGCCTTGCCGTTAGATCACAGACTGCTGTGCTAGCAATGAGGGAGGCTCCGTGGGTGTGGGACCCTCCCGGCCAGGTGTGGGATATGATCTCCTGGTGTGCCTGTTTGCTTAAAGCGCAGTATTGGGGTGGGAGTTACCCAATTTTCCAGGTGTTGTGTGTCTCAGTTCCCCTGGCTAGGAAAAGGGATTTCCTTCCCCCTTGTGCTTCCCAGGTGAGGCAATGCCTCGCCCTGCTTCAGCTCTCGCTGGTCGGGCTGCAGCAGCTGACCAGCACCGATCATCCGGCACTCCCCAGTGAGATGAACCCAGTACCTCAGTTGAAAATGCAGAAATCACTGGTCTTCTGTGTGGCTCGCACTGGGAGTTGGAGACTGGAGCTGTTCCTATTCGGCCATCTTGCTCCGCCCCCCTCCTGAAGCATATTTTTAAAAATAGTCTGTGTGATTGTTCTGAATCCAGTAATGACACAGTAGCATCTATCACATTCATTCCCCTGAAGATTAAAACTTTAAACTCTAGGCAAAATTTCTAAAAAACTAAAAATGAAGAATCTGGAAGGTGATCAACACCAGGCATAAACTGTGTGAGATTCAACCTTAGAAATAAATAGTATCCGTGTTTATTTGACTTTTCCTCAAAGACAACACTGAAGTCTATGCAGTAAGAAATGGCTAAAACTTAAAAATAAAATGTGTCAAGTTGTATTAGAGGAACACATCATGTTGTCAGAAGATCTACTAATTGAGAAAGAAGATTCTTTGAAGGAGAAATCCCAAAGGGAAGCCCCAAATTCTGCATTTACACTTATCTCTAATCCTGATCTGAATATTGAACTATAATTCAGCAGGTAGATTCTAAAGTCCCCAGAAAAGTTCAGTCTTGAAGAGCTGGAAGGAACTGAATAAAGATTTAAACAGTTTCCTGAAATAGAAGAGATTCTGCGATTCAATTTCAAAGATTTCAAAGTTTATGTATTTTCAATTTTTTTAAAGATGAATTCCTCATTAATTTTTTTATTGTGTTTATGGAAGTCACCATTATTCAATTTTCTTTCCTTTCCTCTATGAAACTTGCATTCATCAATTGTAAAGAAGTGTAGGAAATATGCTGAATATTTAAGGCGGTAGCATTCAATCACTTTCTGTTAACATTTGTGGAAGATCAAATTTAATTCTCTTGTGGAGCAGTGACTTGAAAACTTTCCCTAATCCAGCAGCTAGAAGAAGTATAAGCTTTGTTAAACCTTGTACTGAGGCACAAGTTATTCTCAGTGTAATCAGGCTATTTAATTCTTTAAAAATATTTGTGGTATTTTTGAAGTGGAGTCCACCAAACTTAGGCACGGGTAGGATGCTTCAAAAAGTAATACCTTTGTCATTAATACACATATAGTCAAAGTTTTGCAAATTCAAAATAACCACCCAGTAATCTGTCTGCCTGCTAGATGAAGACTAGCATTGTTTTGGGGCCAATATCAGAATTTAGATTTTCTGCAACACGCCAGTCGCCATATCTAGTATACAATGAATTGCAAACATGTAAGGAAATATGGTATGTAATCCATAGCCAAAAGGGAACAGTTTTTAGCTGAAACCCAGATGACAAAAAATTTGAAATGAGCAGACAATGATTTTAAACCAGCTATTCAAAATATGCATGTGGACCAAAAAAAAAAAAAAAAAAAAAGAACATACATAAATAAAATGAAGGAAAATAAAAATCCCAGATATTAGAGAGGTTAAAATGTACAGCATCATAAAGAAAAATATTACTTGATGGAAATATTAGAAGATTAGAGATGCCAGAAGAAAGGTAAAGATTAGTAGCGTACGTTAAGTTAATCATGTTGAAGAATAGGTGGAAAATATTATTAAAAAGTGAAAAGAACCTTAATGTCTTATGGAACAATAAAAAGTATCCCAACATACCAGTAACTGGATTCCCAAAATAAAACAAATTAGAGATGTTATGAGAAAAAATATTTGAAGAAATAATGATTGCTGCATTTTAGATTCATTATTATAGATCTTACAGAAAAAAATCACTTACAAATCCAAGAAGTCATCAAAATATAAGCAGAATAAATACAAAAGAGCCACACCTAGTCACATCATATTCATACCGCTGAAAGTCACACATATAGAGAAGATTTTATGAGCAACAATAGGGAATAAGAAGACATTAGATAGAAAAGAAAACAAACTATGTTTTACAAATCTTGAGCACATACTAGTTGATGTACACAAGAAATGAAAATATATCATATTCATGACTATAAGAGAAGTCTCAGTTCATTTTAAAATATTGATATTACATCAAGCATATTCTCTGATCACAGTATAATTGAAATTATGAAGGGCAAAATATCCAAAAAAGCCAAATGTTTAAAATTAATCAGAATGTTTCTAAATAAGTGAAGAGTTAAAAAAGAAATCACAAGGAGATTATACGATATATTGAATTGTATAACAAAGATTTTACAAAATGTCAAAAGTTGTAAAGTAAGCCAATGTACTGGGTGAAACTTATTTATTTCAGTCTGTAGCTTGAAAAACAATAAATGTCTGAAATGAATGACACACATTTTAATCTTCAAAAAAAAAGAGCAAATTAAATCCAAACTAAAGATAGGAAAGAAATAATTTATATAAGATCACAAATCCATGCAATACAAAGAGATTAACAACAGAGAAAATAAGAGTAAAATTTCATTCCTTAAAAAATCAATAAAATCTATAATCATCTAGTAAGTGTGAATCAAGACACTAAAGAGATAATATGAATTATGAAACTCAGGAATAAAAGAGGTATTCTATAGAAATTAAAAGGAGAATTTGATAATATTATAAACAACTTTATGCTGATAAATTTGACAATTTAAAATGGATGAATTTCTTAAAAATGAAAACATAAAAACTGAGATTAGAAGAAATAAAAACGCTGAATACATCTATGTGTATCAATTACATTGAATTTCTAATCAATATTTTTCCCAAAGTATATAAATACTTCATATTTTTACTGATAAATTTGAGCAATTATTAGTAAGGAATCATCACAATCTTAGACTTTGCTTTAGAAAATAGAAGAAAGAAAAGAGAAAACACTTCTCAATTTATTTTATGAGACTGTATATGTCTAGCACTGAAACCTGCAAAAAAATTATGAGAAAAGGAAAATATTTTAAAAGATCAAAATCTGTCATTAACTGGAAGTACACATCCTTAAAATCTAAAATCAATGCTATAAAACACACAACTCTCCTTGGACACGATGTATTAATACATTAATTATGGTTAGATATTAATTTTGTCAAATAATTTGCCTATCCCTGTTTTGATGAGTGTGTGGTTTTACTTTGCAATATGGAAGACTGCATAGATTTTTTTCCCAAAAATTAGCTAAAAGAAAGGATAAAGCCCTGTGGAAGGAATAATTGGCCAATTTATCTTAAATGTATGCTTTCCTGATATTAGATATTAGATATCCCAGATAGATTGATCTAATAATTTCATATTTCTTGTTATAACTTTGGTGAATCTTACTTTCACTGAAAGTAGCCTTACTGGAAAAATTCTACAGTTATTTTTAAGCAAAGGTATATGATATATTCATTAAAATCAAAAGGGGTATGGTCAATGATAATTCATCAGAACTTATATAAGCATACACCATCCAAAATTACTGAAGTAACAGATTTAATTATTTTGCTCCCCTATGAGTTTAATGTTGTGTTATAGTGACAGAGAGATGGTAGAAGGAGAGAGACACATTTTTAATAGAAAAACCATTCAAATTTGTTTGCAGATTGCATGAAAAAATCTTGCATATTTTACTAACAATTTGAGTCATTTGATGTGGACACACATCACTTTAATTTTGTATTGTTTAGGTACCTTTTTATCAAATCCACCCTGATAGCGTTTACAGATGGTTTCTTTCCTTGAGGATTTTAAACAATAGTCACTAAGAAATTAAGCCTACAAAATTTCAGATTGTTTCTTTTTGCAATAGATACATACAGTTCAGTATACCATGCTTTCCTAGTATAAGAGCTAATGGAAAAATGAAATGTATACTTCAAAGAAGTAGTTGCTCATTCTTTATGAAAGCCTTTGTTACATATTTGGCTGTGTTTATATATGCCTTTATCTAAACCCAGTATTTTTCTTTCACATTTGCTAATGAACTACTGAGGATATTAATAAAGTCCAATATAAAAATTGGTTACATTAATTATTAAGGATTCTTGTAAATTTCCAAGTCTGACTGAAGAACCATTTATGTAAAGTGGGAAAATTTTAATAGACTTACTTATACAAATTTACATATTTTAAAACTTATTTAGGTCAAAATATTTAATTTTATTTTCAAATAAGGTATTACATTAAAAAATTTGGAAGGCCTTGAAATTGATTGAAAAGTTAAGATATAATTAGGTATTCTTTATTTTAAAATTATCTAAAGGACCATTAGATGTAAACATTTTAATCTTTATTTGTCAGCATTGAGAAATATAAAAATAGCATATATATCCATGTAGCAAGCCATATAGGAGTGTAGACGTGAGGAAATTAAACAATTTCTGTTGATACACCAGGTAGGTGAAAGTGTCAGCTTGAAGAGCTTAGAAATAGAAATAATATTAAAATATATACTAATAACAGCAACAGATGCAATATAAAATCTATACGTAAATGTAATGCTCTTGATGTGCCATTATTACCATCTCTGGTTTTCCTAAGAAGTAGTAGTTTTTAATTTTCAGTGAGAAATATTATTCATCCATCAGTCTCCTCCTAGGTCCACTTCGTGTTAGTGGACTCTGTAATTGGCCAAATTTGTGATACTTATTAAAGCTAATAGTATCTTTAGACACTTAGACACTGCTATCTCTGTACTTCCTAATATACATCTGTATTCTACTTCCATAATACTCCATTCTTAGTGATCCAGAAAGTAAGTTTCCATTTTTTTGTGGTAAATTACTTACAAAATCTAACCTCTTAGTAAGTTTTTAAGTATACTTTATAGTATTGTCAACCATATGTATATTTTTCTTTACTGCAGATCTTTAGAAATTTTCATCTTGCATGACAAAAACTCTATATCCATTGAAGAATAACACCTCACTTTCCTTCTTAGCAGACAATGGAAATCATCATTCTACTTTCTATTTCTATGAGTTTACTATTTTGGATATCTCATTTAACAGAGCCATGCACTATTTGTCCTTCTGACTGGTTTATTTCACCTAGTATGCTGATGTCAGTTTCATCTATGTAGTATATGGCAGGATTTTTATTTATTTATTTATTTATTTAGACTGAGTCTCACTCTGTCACCCAAGCTGGAGTTCAGTGGTGTGATCTCAGCTCACTGCAACCTCCACCTCCCAGGCTCAAGAGATTCTCCTGCTTCAGCCTCCCAAGAAGCTGGGATTACAGGCATGCACCACCATGCCTGGCTAATTTTTGTTTTTTTGTTTTTTTGTTTTTGAGACGGAGTCTCGCTCTGTCGCCCAGGCTGGAGTGCAGTGGCGCAATCTTGGCTCACTGCAAGCTCTGCCTCCCAGGTTCGTGCCATTCTCCTGCCTCAACCCCCCGGGGAACTGGGACTACAGGCGCCCGCCACCAGGCCCGGCTAATTTTTTTGTATTTTTAATAGAGATGGGGTTTCACCGTATTTGCCAGGATGATCTCGATCTCCTGACCTTGTGATCCACCAGCCTCGGCCTCCCAAAGTGCTGGGATTACAGTCGTGAGCCACCGTGCCCAGCCAATTTTTATATTTTTAATAGAGAAGAGGTTTCCCCATGTTGACCAGGATGGTCGCGAACTCCTGACCTCAGGGTGATTCACCTGCCACGGCCTCCCAAAGTGCAGGGATTACAGGCGTGAGCCACCACACCTGATCAGGATTTTATTTTTTAAGACTGATTAAAATTCCCTTATATGTTATATACCACATTTTGATAGGTATTGCATGGGATCTATAAATAGTTATTTTGGTTAGTATGGATATTTCAACATCAGGTCTTCCAGTCTATAAACACAGGTTAAATTTCCATTTACTCACATCTTTAATTCCTTTCATCAGTGTTTTCAGTATGTATTTTACTTTCTTGTTTAAGTTTATTTCTAAGTATTATATTCCTTTGGTGTTGTTAAAAATTAGACTTTTAAACATATTTTCTTGTGGATTGTTTGTTGTTATTTTGCGTAAACACTGGCTTTTGCATATACATTTTGTACGCCACAATTGCTGAATTCAGTTATTATCTGAAGTGTGTGTGTGTGTGTGTATAATGTGTTGCTTTCTCATATATGGCCTTTTTATGTTGAGGTAATATCCTTTTGTTCTTAGTTTGATTTTTTTTAATCATAAAAGCATGTTGAATTTTTTTTCAATGCTTCATTCTGTGTCTACTGAGATGATCACGTAATTTTTAACCTTGGTGTATCACATTTCTTTTTGTATGTCGTACCATTCTTGCATCCCAAGAATACGTCCCACTTGATCATGGTATATGGCTATTTTAATGTGCTATTGACTATGGGTTGCTAATATTTTGTTGAAAAGTTTTGCATATATATTTATAAGGGGTATTAGCCTGCAATTTTATTTTCTTGTAATGTCTTTGCCTGACGTTGGTATCAGGATAATGGTGACCTCATAAAATGAGTAAGTATTCTCTCCTCTTCAATTGTTTTGGAAGAAGTTGAGAAGGATTAGTATTAATTCTTCTGTAAATGTTTACTTGACGTCTGCAGTGAAGACATGGTCCTAAGCTTTTCTTTGTCAAGAGATCTTTAATTACCAATTCAATCTCCTTACTTAAAAAAAAAAAAGATGAGAGTAGGAATAAACAAAATAGACAATAGAATAACAATTTAAAACTCAAGAAAAATGAAACTTTGTTTTCTGAAAACATCAAGAAACTTGACAAAACTTTAGTTTTTTTCTTTTTCCTTCCCACTGCTAATTTTGGATTTTGCTTGTTCCTTTTTTAGAGTTGCTTGAAGTATAAAATTAGGTTGTTTAAATAATATGCTTTCTTTTTCATGTAGACTTTTACCAGTGTAAACTTTCCTCTTTGTACTGCATTTGCTCTATTTTATCAATTTTTATGCTGTATTTTTTTCTTTTTGTTTATGTCAAGATGTTGTCTAATTTTTTAAAAATTTTTTCTTGAAACGTTGCTTGTTTGATACTGTATTAATTTTCACATATTTATGAATTTTTTTTAGTTTTCTTTCCTTTATTGATTTACAGTTTTATTTTATTGTGGTCAGAAAAGATACTTGGTATAACCTCAATCTTCCTAAATATGTTAACACTTGTTTTTTGACCTAATATGTGATCTATGCTTGGGAATGTTCTATGCATGCTTGAGAAGAATGTGCATTCTTCAGTTGTTAAATGGAATTTTCCATATACGCTTTTTAGGTCCATTTAATTTATTATATCTTTCAAGTTTTGTTTCCTTTTTTGAGTTTTGGTCTTGATATTTTACCCATTATTGAAAGTAGGGTATTAAAATCTTCTAATTTGTGTTGTCTATTTCTTCCTTCAATTCTGTTAATATTTGCTTTATATATCTGTATGCTCTGATGTTGGGTGCAAATATATTTATAATTTTATACATCCCTGGTATATTGATCATCTTATTATCGTATAATGTCTCTTTATGTCTCTTGTGACAGTTATTGACTTAGAGTGTATTTTGTCTGATGTAAGTATAGACATTTCTACCCTCTTTTGGTTACTAATTGCATGGAATGTTTTTTACATCCTTTCACTTTCAGCCTATGCATGTTCTCAAATGAAAAGTGAGTCTTTTATAGAGGATGTATAGCTGGATCTTGTTTTTGTATCCATTCAACCACTTTATGTTCTTTGATTAGGGTTTTTATTTACATTTAAAGTAATTATGGATAGGGAAAGCCTGAATATTGCGATTTTCTTCATTGTTCTCTCTTTGTCTTACAGGTTTTCTTGATCCAATCTTCCTCTTTTGCTGTCTTACATTAAGTTTAGTTGATTTTTATAGTGACATGCTTTGATTCCTTTCTCTTCATTTTTGTGTATGTCATATAAGTATTTTCTTTTTGATTACCATGAAGCTTTCATAAAACAGTTTTTAGTTATAACCAGCTAACTGATAACAATGTAGCATGAATCACACACAAAAACTTTACTTTTTTACTCCCCCCCAGTTTATTAATATCATAAATTTCATTTTTATATTGTGCATCCATTAAAATATTTATATAGTTATAATTATTTTTATACTTTTATTTTTTAACTTTCACACCAGAATTCAGTGATGTATACACACTTGTTACAGTATTGCAGTATTCTATTTGTGTGTGTGTGTTTGTGTATGTGTGTGTGCTCATGTATATCTATCTTTATTGACATCGTTTGGATTATTTGTCCCCTCTCAAATCTCATTTTGAAATATAATTCCCAATGTTGGAAGTGAGCTCAGGCCTGGTGGGAGGTGTTTTGATCGTAAGGGCTGACCTCTCCTGAATGACTTGGGCCATCCCCTTGGTGCTAAGTGAGCACTTTTTCTGAGTTCACACAACGTCAGGTGTTTTAAAAGTGTGTAGCATCTCCCCACCCCCCACCCACACACACACTCTCTCTATTGCTCCTGCTTTTGCCATGTCCCACCTGCTCTCTCTTCAACTTCCTTCATGATTGTAAACTTCCTGAAGCCTCCTAGAAGCTGAGCAGATGTTGGTACCATGCTTCCTACAAAGCCTGCAGATTGTGAGCCAATTAAAGCTCTGTTCATTGTAAATTACTCAGTCTCACATATTTCTTATAATAATGAAAGAATGATCTAACAGAAAACTGATACCAAGGAGAGAGGCATTGCTGGAAAGATACTTGCAAATGTAGAAATGGCTTTGGAACTGGGTTAAAGGCAAAGGTTGGAAGAGTCTGGAGGGTTCAGAAGAAGGACACAAAGATCAAGGAAAGTTTGGAACTTCTTAGGGACTAATTATTAGGCCATTCTTGCATTGCTATAAAGGAATACCTGAGACTAGGTAATTTATGAGAAAACTGTAATTGGCCAATGATTCTACAGGTAGCATAGGAAGTGGAATGCTGATATCTGCTTCTGTGAAGGTCTCGGGAAGCTTTACTCATGGCAGAAGGCAAAGCAGGAGTAGGCATATGACATGGCCAGAGCAGGAACAAGAGAGAAAAAGAAAATATGGGAAGGAGTGCTACATAGTTTTAAATAACCAAATCTTATGTTAACTCAAAGTAAGAACACATTTATCATGAATAAGATGGCTCAAGCAATTTACGAGAGATCCATCCTCATCAAACACCTCTCACCAGGACCTATATCCAACAATGGAAATTACATCTCAAAATGAGGTTTGGAAGGAGACATACAAACTATATCATCTGTTCCTCCCCTCTCAAATAGTATGTCTTTCTCACATTTCAAAATAAAATCATCCCTTCTCACTAGTCTTCCAAAGTCTTAACTCATTCTAGCATTAACACAAAAGTCCAAAGTCTCATCTGAGACAAGGAAAGTTCTTCCACCTATGAGCCTGTAAAAGAAAAAACAAGTTACTTACTTTCTGTGTACAATGGGGGTTTAGGCATTGGGTAAACACTATTATACTAAAAGAGAGAAATTGGACAACAGAAGTTACAGTCCCCATGCAAGTATGAAACCCAGCAGGGCAGTTATTAAATCTTAAAGTTCCAAAATAATCTCCTTTTACTTAATTTCCCACAACCAGGGAACACTGATGCAAGGAGTGGGCTGCAAAGGCCTTAGGCAGCTCCATCACTGAGACTTTGTAGGGTTCACCTCTGAGCCTGCTTTCAGAAATTGTAAAGTACCTGTGGCTATTCCAGGTTCGAGGTACAAGCTGCAGGTGGATCTACCATTTTGGGGTCTGGAGCATGGAAAACTCCTTTTCACAGGTACACTAAGAAGTGTCCCAGTGAGGACTCTGTGTGGGGACTCCAACTCCATATTTTCCCTTGGCACTGGCCTTGTAGGAATTCTCTGAGGCTGTTGCCCCACAGAAGGCTTCTGTCTGGACAGCCAGGCTTTTCCACACATTCACTGAAATCCAGCTAGAGGTTGCCATGCCTCACTCACTCTTGCACTCTCTGTGCCTGCAGAATTAACATCACATGGAAATAACCAAGGCTTATGTCTTACACCCTCTGGAGGGGTGGCCTGAGCCTTCCCTGGGGGCCCTCTGAGCTGAGGCTGTAGCTAGAGCAGCTTAGATGTAACAAGCATTATCCCAAGGCTGTGCAGGGTAGCAGGGCCTTGGGCCTGGCCCATGAAACCATTTTTATCTGCTATGACTCTTGGTCTGTGAGGGGCGGGGCTGCCACAAAGGTCTCTGACATGCTTTCAAAGCCTTTTCCCATTGTCTTGGATATTAGCATTTGGCTCTTTTCAAGTTATGTAAAGTTTGGATTCCTCTACCAAAAGAGGTTTCTTTGTTTTGTTTTGTTTTTTGTTTTTTGGTTTTTTTATCTGCCACATGACCAGGATGCAAATTTTCCAAACTTTTATACTCTGCTTCTCTTTTAAATATAAGTTCCAACTTTAAGTCAGTCCTTTGCTCCCACATATGAGCATAGGCTGTTAGAAGCAGCCAGGACAGCTCTTGATAGCATTGCTCATTATAAAATTCTTCCACCAGATACTCTAAATCATTATCCTCAAACCCAAACTTCCACAGATCCTGAGGGCATGGATACAATTTAGCCAAGTTCTTTGCAAAGGCATAACACAAGGCAGTTTTGATCTAGTACAAAGTCAGTTCCGCATTTCCATCTGAGACTGTGTAAACTTGAATTTCACTTTCAGTATCACTATCAGCATTTTGGTCACAATCACTTAACCAGTCTCTAAGAACTTTCAAACTTTGCCTGATCTTCCTTCCTTCTTCTGAGCCCCCCAAACTCTTCCAACATCTACCTGTTACCAGTTCCAAAGTTGATTTCACATTTTCAGGCATCTTTGTAGAAATGCTGCGTCCTTTGGTACCAATTTTTGTGTTAGGCCTTTCTTTTATTACTATAAAGAAATACCTGAGAATAGATAATTAATAAATAAAAGAGGTTTCATTGGCTCACAGTTCTGTAAGCTTTACAGAACACATGGTGTCGATATCTGCTCAGCCCCTGGAGAGGACTCAGGAATCTTACAGTTATGGCAGAAGTTGAAGAGTCACATGGCAAAAGAAGGTGTAAAAACAGAGTGAGGGAGGTGCCACACTATTTTAAATAACCCAACATATGAACTCAGAGCAAGTGCTCACTTAACACCACAGGGATGGCCCAAGTCATTAATAAGGGATCTGCTCCCATGATTAAAACACCTCCCAGCAGGCCTGAGCCCACCTCCACTTTGGGAATTGCATCTCAACATGGTAGGGATCAAACATCCAAACTGTGTCATTCTACCCCTGGACCCCCAAATCTCATGTCTTTTTACATTGCAAAATACAATCATCCCTTTCAACAGACCCCCAAAGTCATATCTCATTCCAGCATTAGCACAGAAGTCCCAAGTCTCATGTAAGAAAATGAAAGTCCTTTCCATTGATGAAACTGTCAAATCCAAACAAGTTATTCACTTCTAAGATTCAATGAATGTAAAGGCACTGGGTAATCTTTCTCATTTTATTAGCTAAAAGAAAGGAGTTTTAGGGCCTGTGAAAGTTTGAAGCCCAGTATTGCAGCTATTAAATCTCAAAGCTCCAAAATAATCTCTTTTGACTCCACTTTCCACATTCAGGGCACACTGATGCAAGGAGTGGGCTCCCATGGCCTTGAGCAGCACTGCCTTTGTGATGTTTCAGGATTCAGCCTCCATGACTACTCTCACAATTTGAGTGTCTGCAGCTTTTTCAGGTACAGGGTGCAAGCTGCCAGTGGATCTACATTATGGGGTCTGGAGGATAGTGGCCCTTTTCTCATAGCTCCACTAAGCGGTGCCCCAGTGAGGACTCTGTGTGGGGTCTCCAATCCCATATTTTCCCCTGGGACTGCCCTAGTAGAGACTCAGTGTGAGGGGTCTGTCTCTGCAGCATGTGTCTGCCTGGGCATCTGGGCTTTTTAATATATCCTATGAAATCTAGGTGGAGGCTTCCATGCTTTTTTTACTCTCACACTCTGCATACCCACAGGCTTAACACCACGTGGAAGGTGCCAAGGCTTTTGGCTTGCTTATACCCTCTTGAGCTGGAGCAGCTGCTCAAGCTGTACCTGGGACCCTTTGTGCCATGGCTGGTGTTGGAGTGGATGGAAAGTGAGAAAAATCATAAGATTGCTTAGGGCAGCTGGTCTCTGGGTCTGACCCATAAAATATTTTTCTTTCTTCTAGGCTTCTGATCCTGAAATGGGAGGGGATGCCACAAAGGTCTGTGAAATGCCTTTGAGATCTTTTCCCCATTGTCTTGGATATTAGCTCTTGACCCTTTTTAGCTATGCAAAAATCTCCAGCAAATGGTTTCTTCACAGCCTACTTGAACTCCTCTCCCCTCAAAGCTTTATATTTCTCTGTCATGGCCAGGATGCAAATTTTCCAAATGTCTCCCCTCTGCTTTCTATTTAAATAGAAATTCCAACTTTAAATCATTTCTTTGCTCCCACATCTGACTGTAGACTATTAGAAGCAGACAGGCCACATCTTGAATGCTTTGCTGCATAGAAATTTCTTCCATCAGCTATTCTAAGTCATTACTCTCAAATTTAAACTTCCAGGGATCCCTGGGGCAGGGATAAAATGTAGCAAAGTTCTTTACTAAGGCATAACATATATGACCTTTGCTCCAGTTCCATATAGGTTCCTAATTTCCATTCAAGACAGTGTCAACCTGACCTTCACTATCCATATCACTATCAACGTTTTGGTCATGGCCTAATACACCTATGATGCAGCTTTCTACTGTTATGTACTTTTGTATTGTCATCCAGTATTATTTCATTTCAATGTTAGAAACTCCCTTTAGCATTTTACTCTAGTAGTGATGAACTCCATCAACATTTCTTTATCTGGAAGAGACTTTATTTTTTCTTCAGTTTGGAGAGTAGTTTTGCAGATACAGTATTCTTGGAGTGTATTTATT
The DNA here is from genome assembly GCF_043159975.1 of Macaca nemestrina. NCBI lineage: Eukaryota > Metazoa > Chordata > Mammalia > Primates > Cercopithecidae > Macaca > Macaca nemestrina. The sequence continues at coordinate 39,300,368 of NC_092128.1, forward strand.
TATTTATTTATTTATTCAATACTTCATATGTATCTCATCCCATTCCCTTTTGGCCTGCAAGTTTTCTGCTGAGAAATTTGCTGATAGTCTTATGGATGCTCCCTTTTATGTGACAGATTGCTTTTCTCTTGCTCCTTTCAAAATTTTCTCTTTAACTTTTATCAATTTGATTGTAATGTGTCTTGTTGTAGAATTCTTTGGGTTTATTCCAGTTGAAGTCCTTTGGGCTTTTTGAATCTGAAGATTAATTTCCTTCCTAGATTTGAGTTTACTTTGCCATTATTTCTTTAAGTAATCTGCATCTCTCTTTCTCTTTCTCTTCTCTTTCTGGAAACTTCATGAGACTTTTAGGGTTTCTTCACTTTTTTGAATTAAAATATTTTTATCTGAATAATCTGAAATGACTTGTTTTTAAGTTTGCCAATCCTTTGTTCTGCTTGCTCTAGTCTGCTGTTGAATCTCTCTAGAAAACATTTAGTTCTTATGTATTTATGCACCAAAATATCTATTTGGTTCTTTTTATATACTTTCTATCTCTATGTTGATATGATATTTGGTTTATATATTATTTTATTGAGTTCACTGAGCATCCTTATGATGATAATTTCGAATTTTTGTTATGTAATTTACATAATTCAATTATTTAGGTTAATTTTATGGACATATACCTTGTTTTTCTAATTGAGCCATGTTTCTCTGATTTTTCCTGTATTTTATAACTTAGTGTTAGATCTGCACATTTGAAAGAACAGCCACCTCTGCCAGTCTTTATAATCTGACTTTTTACAGGTATAGACTTTTATCAATCAGAAAAAGTAGTAATTCTGGTGGCCTCTCAAACCTTTTTTGTAAATGCATCTTCTCTGGACTTTTTCTTTTTGGGGAAGGTCATAATTGTTTTCTCCCTCTGGTGTCTGTGGTCATGGTTCTCCAGAGCTGCTGCAATCTATCCAGCCCTCTTTTGGTTTCAGAACCTCCCAGGCTTCTAGAGTATAATGGAGCTCATCAACGCTCTTACTTAGGTGTGACAGAAACCATTTCCTTGGGAAGCTCCCTGAAAAGCAATATGGTTACATGCATACTCTATGTCAGGCCTCTGAGCCCAAGCTAAGCCATCATATCTCCTGTGACCTGCATATGTACATCTAGATGGCCTGAAGCAACTGAAGATCCACAAAAGAAGAGAAAGTAGCTGGGTCCTGCCTTAACTGATGACATTTCACCATTGTGACTTGTTCCTGCCCCACCCTAACTGATCAATTGACTTTATGACAATACACGCTCTCCACCCTTGTGATAATGTACTTTGTGATATTCCCCAACACTTAAGAAGGTACTTTGTAATATTCTCCCTGCCCTTGAGAATGTACTATGTAAGATCCACCCCCTGCCCATAAAAAATTGCTCCTAACTCCACTACCTATCCCAAACCTGTAAGAACTAATGATAATCCCACCACCCTTTGCTAACTCTCTTTTCACACTCAGTCCACCTGTACCTAGGTGATTAAAAAGCTTTATTGCTGGTGGCTCACACCTGTAATCCCAACACTTTGGGAGGCCAAGGTGGGTGGATCACGAGGTCAGGAGATTGAGACCCTCCTGGCTAACACACAGTGAAATCCTGTCTCTACTAAAAATACAAAAAATTAGCTGGGCGCAGTAGCAGGCACCTGTAGTCCTAGCTACTTGGGAGGCTGAGGCAGGAGAATGGCGTGAACCCAGGAGGCTGAGCTTGCAGTGAGCTGAGCCTCTGCACTCCAGCCTGGGCGACAGAGCGAGACTCCGTCTCAAAAAAAAAAAAAAAAAAAAATTTCTTTATTGCTCACACAGAGCCTGGTTGGTGTACTTGGTGGTCTCTTCACACGGATACTTGTGACACTCTACCCTTTTCTTTTCCTGGAAAATGAGAGATTGCCAAACTATATTGGTCTCTGTGTGCTGTATGTTAGGTCCTCTGGAACAGCAGTAAGGTGCTCAGCTCTCTTTTGTTCTCGGTGGCCCTCAGGTATTATATAATATGCCAGATTCACTTAGTGCTTTAAGACAGGTAGATATACCTAATGTAAATGATGAGTTAATGGGTGCAGCACACCAACATGGCACATGTATACATATGTAACACACCTGCACGTTGTGCACAGGTACCCTAGAACTTAAAGTATAACAAAAAAAAAAAAAAAAGGTGAAACAGAAACCAGTTTTTTGGTCATCCCGCAAAACTGAAACATTGGATGAATAGTTTAGCTCTTTTCCTTTCCAGGGAGAATCTGGGAGTTGGGGGTTTTCTCCTTCTCATTCAACCCTGAACAAATGGTAGTGCATTAGATGAGTTGGTACATGCTAGTACACATTTTCACCTGTGTTTTCATTGGCCCCTTATCTGACGACTTTTTCTATTAGTGCTTGATTCAGGCAAGATAGGAACCAGTTTCTCAGGAAGACTCTCAAAATCTTTGCATCTTAGATATAGATATACATTTTGGGCTTTTCTATCCTTCTTTAGGGAGAAGCTCAGAGTTGGGAGTTTTTTCATCAATCACACCTGGCTGAACCAGGGAGAGTGACTATGTGACTATGGTGAAAGCCATGAATTTTTCTATCAACTTTTGTGTAGTTTGTTTTATGGTTCAGGAACTTCTTTTTTCTTTAGTTTTTTTTTTTTTTTTTTTTTTTTGAGACAGAGTCTCACTCTGTCATCCAGGCTGGAGTGCAATGGCACAATCGCACAATCTCATCTCAATGCAACCTCTGCTTTCCAGGTTCAAGCCATTCTCCCTGACTCAGCCTCCCGAGTAGCTGGAATTACAGGAGTCCACCACCATGCCTGGCTAATTTTTGTATTTTTAGTAGAGACAGGGTTTCACCATGTTGGCTAGACTGGTCTTGAACTCTGGTTCGGGAACTTCTTAACTCTTTTCTGGAGTTTTCACACAGGGAATTTTTTTCATGTATTGTTGAATTGATTTTTTTTTTTTTTTTTTTTTGTGAGGAAGAAGGGTCTGGAATTTTCTATTTTGCCATTTTGCTGAAAATAACTTTGTCATTTTGGAAAGTAATTAATATACGCTTTAGATTATTTTTATATGAGCGAGACTTAACTATTGTATGATTTTTTTTTTTCCCTTGTAACATGTATTTATCTGCAGTTTGAAACTAAGGAAAGTGACAGCTGACCCTCAAAGCTCCCAAACAGATAATTTAAGTCTTTTTTTGACATTAGCTGTGAACATCAGAGAGATGGAGGCTGAAACTTAATTAAGTTTCCATATACTCACAGACTAGATGGAGTTTTCTTTGGTTAAATAAAAATGAAAGAAAAATTCATCTGGACTGATTTCCCTGTGCTCTCTTTCACTGCTCATGTTCAAAAGTTCCAAGGGCTAATTTTAAGATGGAATAAAATTAGAAAAGGAAAGTAATAAATAAAAATGGGAAGTCCTTCAAAATTATGAAACTATAGTCATCTCTTCTTATCTGTGGTTTATTCATCATTTGAAACAGAAATGTTTCAAATCTAAAACATTTGAAAAAATATAATAAAATTAATACAAAATTTTTAAAATGATATAGTATAACAACTATTTGTACAACATTTACATTGTATTAGGTATTATATAAGTCATCTAGACATGATTTAAAGAACAGGAGAGAGTTTGCTCCCGAGTAGCCTCCCAGCTACTCGAGAGGCTGAGTCAGGGAGAATGGCTTGAACCTGGGAGGCAGAGGTTTGCAAATAATACATCATTTTATATCAAGGACTTGAGCATCCATAGATTTGGATATGCACTAGTGAGCAGGGGGTTTAGGGAGGGTCCTGAAATCAATCTCCCACAGAAATTGAGGAATGACTGTACAATGTACATTTTCAATCTGAAAGCAGCAGGTATTTTATGAATGTAGGAAGGACACCAGATTACCAGAACAAAATTACATACTATCCATACCACTTGAATTTTTAATCTCATTTTCTATAATAATTTTTTTAAAGTTTTTTTGACTAAGTTTTTTATTTTACCTCAACCTTCATAAAATACCTAGCATAAATTTACCATTACTAATTTGAATTTCTTGTAATTAATAATAATACATAATGCTGGAAATGGATTCGTCTTAATAAGAAAGCTGAACTACATCTGAAATTTATATTCATGTTTTATGATACACAGAGCAAAATGACACTTTTGTGCCTAGTCACTTGTATGTAAATGGTTTATTGTTTACTACAAAAAATTGAGACCCTTCTTACCATTGTATGCTCTCAAAGTAAGAGGGGGGTTGGAAGTTGGTGCAGTTTTGTTATTCCAAGCAGTATATTGTTGTTTATAATTCCGCTGCCTTCTGAGGTATTTATGAACTATCTCCTACTTGATATTTAAGGAACTGATTTTCAGTTAATGGTCCTTAGATTAGCTGAGGCAGATATTGAACCACTTAAAATGGACAGTTAGCAAAAATTGGAAACTCTTAGAATCTCAAATCCCACTCTGGGTAAAAATCACAGATAATATGTTTTAACAGAGACACCTGAAGGTCTCCCATAGCTCTATGCCCTTTCAAAGTAATGCATAAATAAATGAGACTTTGTAATCATTCTACTGATTTAATAAAGCCAATTTATATATTTTGGGAAAAAATGATTAAAGCACCTTTTAATAAATTAATGTCCCAATTGCACATGATAGTTTATTCCCTACTTAAGCTATAGTAAACTACTTTTAAACAATATAAAATATAAGTATATTTATGTTTATTGAGTGCACTTAGTTGACATTTAGCTTGTCACCTAGAGAATTCATTGACAGGCTGTTACATGTATTCAATATCATCACTTTCTTTTCTTGGAATAAGCGAAAATAAGACATGAGAAAATCCTCATTAATGTTTAAATATCCCACAAATAATTTAAGTTACACCTTAATAAGTAAATGCAAGTGGATAAGAAGCTAAATCAAATGACATTTTCTACAACTTTGTCTCTTTCTTTAAGCAAACTTGTGCCAAATTAAGTGACTTATACTAAGAAACATTTTATTGTTTACCTGGATTTTGGAGGGTTTAAAAAAACTAATGTTGAATTTTAGATACAAATAAGAATTTTTACAAAGGCTCCTAGATTGTGCTGCATGCTCATGTTCTTTATACTAAGTAATAGAGCATTTGATTAGATTCCAATCACCTAATTCAGGTGAGTCTAAGTCTAATCATGGCTTTTGGTCATCTCTTCATCTCAAGAACTGGATAGTTAGCAAATTACTAGCTGCTTCCTTCTGGTGTCACCTTATTAATAAGAGAAATTTAGTTATTCTCACCATATTTCCTCTATTGATGAGCCATTGTCTTTAAAGCATTTCAAACCATGTGGTTCAATGTAAAAAATGAGTGGAGGCATCAAAAGTTTAAATAATTAACATACTGCGTAAACCATGGCTTAGTTCACTCTATCTCTGTGGAACATTAGGAATCAGTTGTAGAGGTCTACGCACTGCAGTCATGATGTATTCTAAATGCAGTCCTTTTAAAAGATCTTTCTTTTTTAGCACATTTGTTTCATAGGTTATGCAACACAAATTATTTTTCCAAGAAGTCTATGTATTCTCAAAAATTCAAACAGTAGATGCTTTGAGATGTGCGATGTACTTTAAAATATTTCAGCATAGGCAGTATGGTATTCTGTACTCATTCATTAGTTTAAATTTCATTTAGGATTCTTCAGTTTCCCTAATCAGAAATTTACATCTAAGATGTGGTTCGTTAGCATTATAATTAGAAAGTCTCACTCTGTAAGTGACTTCCAGAAGTGCTTCATTTATCTTTATATCTGTTCAAGTTTAGCAACTTTTTTATTAGAACAACAGATATTAGAAGTGTGTGTGTTTCTAACATACAAACGATATGGGTTTTCTAACATATCATTGAGTCAGTCTTTCCTCTTGCAAGAATGGCACTTAAAACTCTTGAACATTATGTAGCTTTTATTCTTAGGGATAACACATGGACCCTGTTTTTTAAAGGTCTTAGGTTATCTACAGTTGAAGGATTATGGTTATGGCTGAATGAAGCCAATAAGGTTAACTGAACCTGCCTCCAGCATATGGATTTGTTTACCTGAAATAAATTTTTACTGAAAAATGTGATTTGAGCAGTTAAACTATAGGCAGCTAAAGCTTTATTCAGATGATGAAACAATTTGAATAGCTTTTTGTACTTGTTTTATTACCTAAGTTTAGATATAAATTAGAATTTAATCTGATATGATATGCTTTTATTTTACCTGGTTGCTAGATCTTTAGTTAGTATCTGATTTTTACCCAAAATTAGAGACTATATACTCTCACTTGCCAAAAATGATCGGTTAGTTGTACATGAAACAACATAGGCTGCTTTGTAGTGATATGAGACTCTTGTATGCAATGCTCAAAATATTAGATTGCACATTTTGTGTTCCATCTTTCTATTGTATGTACTGGCTCCACAAACTCTTAGCCAAATTTTTAAGGCCTAAAATTTTTCTAATATTTATTATATAATCAATGATATTTTCTTTCTCATGGGAAACAAATAAGCTTAATGTATTACAAATTTTCTATGAAGAAAGTCACCAAGTTATTTTCTCCTTTTCTAGAAAAATAAAATTTGCATTATTGCAACAAATCATATGCAAAATACGTAATGTTTCTATGAGAAATCTGCCAAGAAATTGTGTGCCACTTTACAGTATAATTTACTCCGTTCAGTTTCTGGAGATAGAAAGGAAAAGATCAAAAGCACAGGAAGAATCCATGTTTGGTGACTACCCATTCCTTATAGATGGTGCCTTTTCTCGAATGCTCACATGGTAGAAAAAGTGAGGCAACCCTCTGGGCCTATTTTATAAAGTCACTAATTCAGTTAATGAGGGCTTTGCCTTCATAACCTAATCACTCCCAAAATCCCCACCTCCCAACACCACCATCTTTAGGGTTAGGTTTTCGACACATGAATTTTGGAAAACATAAATATTCAGACTACAGAAATAATATTGCTATTATAAAGGACCCATCCATTGTACTGTCAACTGAAGAATGATGAAGTTCACAAATTTGGAAAGGAGAACTTTTTTCTCATAAAGGATTGTAGCCTGCAAGGTGGCCATGCTGTCAGACTGGGAAGCATAGCCTCTGGTTAGAAGCTGGAAACAGACATTTCAAGTGAGGAGCAAAGGAAACAGGAATTTATGCAGAGCAGGATGGCCAAATACACATACTCATTAAGCCACAGGAGGAGTCATGGATATTTATGAAAGGAGAAATGTGCCATGTGCAATGGCACTTCATGCCTGTCGTGGGTATCATATTCAAAAAATGACAGTCTTAGCATGATCTGACAGTGAAGTTTTCCACCTTCTGACATTAAAATGTGAAACAAAGGATGTGAAAACCCTTACTGTGCATCCTCTTTAGACTGGCCAGAAACACCCCATGATTGGTGGTCTCCTATCAAGTAAAAATGAAGGGGCAGCATAAGGTGGTTGGCTGATATCCGCAGTAGAGTCTTTTGAAAAAGCTAGTTTCTGTTTAGCCCTTAGGGAAGAAAGACCAATTGTGGTTAGCAGGGGAGGCAGTATAAGGAGGCATGACTGACATCCCATCCAATCATGGCCAAGAATTTAGTTTTCAAGATTGCTCTGGCATCCCCATGGCCAAGAGATGGTCTGCTTAAAATTTTATCTTTAGTTTACAGTACCTGTCTCAAAGGATAAAATAACTTTGTGAAGTTATGAATAGATTTCAGACTAGACAATGTTGTATCAGAAGAGTGGTATCTAAGGACTAAAACATGTTGCTTTTCAATTTCAAGCAGAACTCAGATATTTCCCCACGTTCCTAAAAAAGCATGAATAATTTAAGATGGTGAGAAATTAAAATAAAATTCTGAGCCCTTAAGTGACTGAAGAGGGCCCGTCTTAGCCAAGAGGACCACAGGGAACCCTGGGAATCTGAGTTCCATGGCCACGATGAAATGCTGGACAAGCCTCATCATACACCCTCCCTGACTAACCGTATTAGATTTTCATCTCTAAGGGGCCAAATACAAACGAAACCTTTTCAAAGACTCTACAATGTTAAAATTGATTCCTGGCTTATTGTCCCATGTACAGAACACAAAAGATGAAATTAATCATACTTTCACCCTTTTCTGAGATGTCTGCTTCCTCTATTCTCTTTTTCTTCAAATATTTAGCTTAAAAATGTAAAATGTAGATTCATTGGCTGCCACCTACAGTCTCACAAGTGTGTAATCATGCATTGCACTCTTCCCCCCTTTTAAAGAAAAATGTCTAAGTACTAAATCTCCTCACACCTCCATGGAAAGAAAAACTCCCTAGTGCCACAGATGTGTCTGTGACTTGCATTTTTTTTGAGGCACACCCAGAAACTGACTCAATAAATATTGATGATTTGAGACTCAAGCCTCAGTCACTCATTTTGGTTGTCAATGGCAATACAGGTAATAGTTGAATGTTGGTAATATTTTTTATAAGTCGAAAATGGATATTTTTAAGTGACTAGTGAAATTATCTTTGATATTTAAAAAATTCTACCTTCTTTCATATTTAAAGAAACAAAAGTAAGCCAATTTGAAAGGATCACCTAAGTATTTTTAATCTCATGCTATAATAACGTTCCAGTATAAAAAACTGAGAACTCATATGGGGGTTAATTTAGTGCACTTTGTATTTTAAAAGTTTCTAATGGACAAATTATTTAGTTTGTTGCAAACACTGAGGAAAGAGGAAGTCCAGGATGGCTTTGTAGGATTTGGCTGTGTATGTAGGTAAAATCTTAAAATAAAGGCAACAGATATATTCATATATTATAGAGCATTAATGATATTGTATTTTAAAATTAAGTATTACAGTAAAAATGTAATACAGTTTAAGTAGCCATAATTTCTGTTACTTTTGGGCCTGGTGCCAATGTACCAAATATTCACGTTGTCAGTAGGCTGGAGTCATCCCACACAATATATAGTTTATCATTCTTTCTCTCAGAAGGAATTCAGTTGTCAAGGCAAGGCCAATGTCTTGGCCTACTGGTATTCTATAAACTTAATATTCCATACTGATTTCAGATCCATTTACTTCATGAAAATAATCCATATTCCATTTAATGACTCATAACAGATTAACACAATTTATAAATCCTTAGAATAACTACTCTAGAGAAAGAGAGAAGGACAAAGAGACGGACACAGAGAGAGAACAAATTACCAGAAGCAGAAGGAGGGAAACATAAAAATACTAAAAGGATAAGACGAAAAAATGACAATATCATGACGATATCACTGACATCTTGGATAAAATACGAAAATTCTTTGGCAAAGCATCCGACAGAAATTGACAAAAGAAGAAAATAGATCTGAATAGCCTTATATCTGCTTAGGAAATTAAATCTGTTATAGGAAACCTTATCTTATAAAAAACAGATATAAATGTTTTCACCAGAAGAAATAATAATAATCCGACACAGAATTTTTCAGGAAACGCATGGCGATGAAAAAAGTTTTTAACTCATTTTATGATCCCTGAATAACTCCAATATCAAAGCTTGTAGAGACATTACAAGAAAAAATCTTATCAAGAGCAATGTCACTCATATGCACAAGCACAAAATTTCTTTTAAAAAGCACAGTAGATGTTGAAATAAATAAAGAGAGTAATAACTAATGATCAAATGAATTTACCTAAGGAATGTTAAGATCTGATATTCACAAATCAAACTTTGTATTTCACACTAACAGATGAAAGAAGAAAACAATATGATGGTCAAACGACTCATTAAAAGCATTTGACAAAATCCAAAGCCTACTCACAGTAAAAGTTTCAGCAAACTTGAAATAAAAGGAAATCCTTTATAATGACATACAAAGTGTAATATTTTAAATGGTTTTTATTTAAGACCAGAATAAAAGGCACCTGTTCTCATCATTTTTATTCAACATTGTTATGGACTAATTACGTTACCCCACAAATTTATATGTTGAGGCCCTATTTCCCTACTTGGCTGTAATTGGGAAGTGATTAATGTTAAATGAGATCATAAGGGTGGGGCCCTAAGATAATATGACTGCAGTCCTCATTAGAAAAGAGACATGAGATATGCATCTACCCAGAGTAAAAGACTATGTGAGGACAGAGTAAAAATACAAGTATCTGTAAGCCAAAGAACGAGAGTCCTTGGGAGAAATCAAATCTTCTGGCAACTTACCTTGGAATGCCAGCCCCTAGAACGGTGAGAAAATCAGCTTCTGTTGTTTAAACAACCCAGTTAACCACTTTTTTTTTGTTATGGCAGCCCTAGCAGACTAATATAGGACACATATTATATCAAAGATTTTAGCCAGTGAAATAAAACAATAAATAAATCACAAACATTTTGGAATAGGAGACATATAACAGTTTTTACTTGCAGGATACATAATCCAGTATTTAGACAATCTTAGGATATCTCAAAAAATATAAAGAAAATAGTAAATTTTTATAAATCTTGGGATTCAATGATAAATTTACAAAAGTGTTGTATTTTTCAGTACAAGCAAAAAAATTGCAAAATTAAGTACATATAAATAGAAGATGCATCAAAGGCATAAAAAGGAATAGGATTAAGTTTAACAAAAGATCTATAAAACTGCACTGAAAACCCACAAAACAGTGTGGAAATAAATTTAGCAATACTAAAGTAAATAAATAAGCACTCTGTTCAGGGATAGAACAACTAAAAATTAAGTTGCTAATTCTACCCTAAATCAAAAACCCAATAATTGTAGAAATTGGGTAGGCTGATCCTAAAATTTACTTAATATAAATAACACAAATAAGCTACACCAGGTTTAAAAGAAGAGAATAAATGGTGCAAGGTTTATACATTTTTTATTAAAATATTTACTATAGAGCTACTGAAATCAAGATATTAGAGATAAGAAGAGAAAACTAGATCAATGGAATAGAACACAAAGTCCAGGGAAAAGAAAAATAGGCGCAGTCGGATGATATTTGACAAAGACTTTAAAGCAATTCAGTAAAGAATAGTATTTTAACTGGTGATAATGGGCAAGTACACACACACACACACACACACACGTGGGGGAATGACCATCTCCAGCTCACAGTATACACAAATCTTAATTTGAGCTAGACAATACACTTAAACATAAAAGTTAAAAAATAATTTTTCTAGAAAAAAACATGAGAATGGGTTTGTGGTCTTGGGGTAGATAGATAATTTTTAGAGACAAAAATGTTGACAAATTGAAATCAATTATTTTAAAACACACAACTTCTGTCCTTTATAAAAATTAGTTAAGAAAATTAAAGCACAAATGAAAAACTGGGAAAAAATATCCACAATGCATATAATTGACATTACATTTGTGTATAGAATATATATTTTAATAAAAATATTAATAAAATACAAGAATCCTAAATTTAAAAGGCAACATATTTTAAGAGATACTGTGCAAATCAAAGTATCTGATGGCCAGTAATATAGCCATTACTTGTAGCCAAAGGAACTTTACATTATTGAAAAAGTATATACTGCTTTATACACCACCATAATAACTACAACTTAAAATTCTGAAAACATTAAACATTGACACAATTGTGGAGCAGCAATCATATATTTATTTAAAGACACATATGATATAATCATTTTGAAAACTGACAGTTTCTTATAAAGTTAAGCATGCACTTAACATAAGACCTAGCAATTTATTGTTCAGTATTAATTAACTCAAGAGAAATAAAAATATGTATCTATGAAATGACTCATAAAATTATGTTTATAATATATTTATTCATGATATCTACAACTGGGAACCACATTAAGGTATGCACCCACAGAAGAATAAATACATAATTTTGATAAATTCACTTGTTGGAATATTTTTCAGTAGTGATAATGAATGAACAAATACTATAAAATTTGGCTAAATCATAAAAATGTAATGTTGAGCAATAAATTCAGAAATGAAATATAACATTCTCTATGTTTTCATTTATGTGGGTTTCAAGACTAGGCAAAACTAATCTGTGATGATAAAAAGTATCAGCACAGTGGTTATCTATTGAGTATAGAAGATGACTTCAAAAGAGAGAAATAGCTTTCTTTGTTTATGGAAATAGTCTGTAGATTGATAAAGACTGTGGAGTTACATGGAGATATTTGTCAAAATTATCTACTTGAGTGTTTAAGATCTATGCATTTCACCAACATGAATTTTATGTCAGCAAAAAACAAACAAACAAACAAACAAAAAACAAGACTTTGGATTTGATCTATGTGCTTGAAAATTTGTCCTCTAGATAACTGGAATCTAGAAGAGTTTACTGATTCTGATATTTCATGCAACTTCCAAGGATATTCTAGCCAAATGTTTGCTGCATAGTTTCCCAGACCTACCATAACAAAATACTATATATCTGGAGGCTTAAACAAGAGAAATAAGTTTTCTCACACTTCTTGAGGCTAGAAGCCTAAGGACAAAGTGTCAGTAGTTTTAGTTTCTCCCAAGTCCCAGCTCCATGGCTGCCTTCTCACTGCATCCTCACAGGGACTGTTCTTTGTGTATACATCTCTGGAATCTTCTTCAGCTTATAAGTTCCCCAAGTATGTGGCATTATTAATAAACAAAGCCATACCACCCTTATGATCTTTTTGTTGAAAAAAGCTTTGTTGGGATTCAATTCAGACACCACATAATTCATCCACTTAAAATGTACAATTAAATGGCTTTTATTTTGGTCATAGAGTTGTGCAACCATCACCACAGTCGCTTTTAGAACATTTTCACCATCTTAAAAAAACCCTGTATCCTCACACCATCACCCCCTACATCCTCCTACCCTCATTCTATCTCTCGGCAATGACTAATATACTTTCTGCCGCCATAGATTTGCCTATTTAGGACACTTCTTATGAGTAGAATTATATAATACGTGGCCTTTTGTGACAGGCTTCATTCACTTAGCATAATGTTTTCAAGCTTGTAGCATATGTCAGTACTTTGATTCCTTTTAATGGCTGCATAGTATTCTACCATATGGATATATCACATTTTGTTCGTTCATTTATCACTTCTTAGATATTATGGTTATTTTAACCTCTTGATTCTTGTGAATAATGCTACAAGGTTTTCATGACAAATACTGCAAAAGCAACTGCAACAAAAACAAAAATTGACAAGTGGGACCTAACTAAACTAAGGAACTTCTGCACAGCAAAGGTAACTATCGATAGAGTAAACAGACAATCCACAGAATGGGAGAAAATATTTGTAAACTACACACCTGATGAAAGTCTAAAATCCAGAATCTATAAGGAACTTAAATCAACAAGGAAAAAACCAACAACCCCACTAAAAATGGGAAGAAGACACGGACACATCTCAAAAGAAGACATACACATGGTCAATAAGCAAATGAAAAAAAATGCTCACCGTCACTAATCATTAAGAAAATGTATATCAAAAACACAATGAGATACCATCTCACACCAGTCAGAATGGCTTTGAAAAAAAGTCAAACAATAACAGAAACTGACAATGTTTTGGAGAAAGGGGAATAGTTATACACTGCTGGTGGGAATGTAAATTAGTTCAGGCACTGTGGAAAGTAGTTGGAGATTTCTCAAAAAACTTAAAATAGGACTACCCCATTCAACTCAGCAATTCCATTCCTGAATATATATACCCAAATGAATATAAATTGTTGTACTATAAAGACACATGCACACATATGTTCATCACAGCACTGTTCACAACAGCAAAGACATGGAAGAGTGTAAGAAGGTCATTACTGTGTTAAAATAATTCATCTTTCAAAATAAAACAGAGAAACTGATTAGTAGTACATAGACTGAGATGCTTATGTTTTTGAAACTCCCTCTACATTTAATATGTCTTTTGGTAGAGTTATTTGTTCCTTTGTTGATGCTGTTGTACAAAAACAACAATCTGGCTGGAATTAGGCTCATATTGTGAGAACATAATCATTGTAAGAAGTAGGTAAGAGTGAATTACTTTATGTGTTAAATCATAGAGGATTTTTGAACCTCTTGAATTTTGAACTTCAGTTTTTTGGAATATTAATATTAATAAATATATAATTAAGATTAATAAAAATATCAAGTATACCATAATAGAATAATGTTTATATGCAAATTTCAAGTATTTCTACATTTCTAAAAACTGAAATATCAAAATACGTTCATTTATTTCTGTTGTGTAATCTCTGATGAGGACAATGCATAACATTGGATGTAGGTTACACTATGGTCCTTTGGAGAGTAAAGTCAAAACTGCCTACCAGTTGTCTATGGAGTGTCTATAAAAGACTGGCAGGTGATTGTAAGTGAGTAGTCCCATGAAGGGAGGACATAGGTTTAATTCTAGATTGTAATATTTAAGATATCAAAAACCTATGAAATATTCAGGCAGCTGCTTATTATATACTCTTATTTTCTTAAGGGGGGATATTTTTCATGAATACTCCTGGTATTCTCCTCTTCTGTCTTATGTTTCTACTGGGGATTGGATGAGTCACATAGTTGGTAGCTGTCTTAGTCTATTAGTATGGCTATAACAAAATACCTGAGACTAAATAATTTATAAAGTAATATATATTTATTTCTCACAGTTCTAGAGGCTAGGAAGTCTAAGATAAGGCACTGAGAATCTGGATGTCTGTTGAGGGTCTGTTTTAATCTCACAGATTATATGGCTCATCTTCTGTTTCCACACATGGTAGAACTACATTGTTCTCTTCTTTGATACCTCCCTAACACCTGGCACAATGTTGGGTGTATATTATAGAAAATTAATAAATATTTATTTGACTGACTTGTATTCAATTTGGTTTAATTACTCAACTTCAAAAATCATTGAAATAATGAATTTCTTTTAGGATTTTATTTACATGAATTGTGTTATTTTAAACTAGGCATTTTAAAAATGTCCTTTAATTTATAAAATATTTATTTTCTTTTAACAAATATTTAATATGTTTAAAAAACCATCAGCAAGTATGTTTCATGTAAGTGCTGCCCACTAACCGATTGCGCTACTGGAGCTCCAGTAAGTACATTTAAAATATTCAGTTGTTTTACTTTTTAATGGAATGGAGCACATTCTTATGGGTAAAGACAAGAGACACACAATTTTATTTTTCTCATATCAGTTTGTTTGCATGCACAGATGGAGCTAATGAAAATGGTCTTTATTTCCCATTTGTATTTGTTATCTCCATAAATTGATGGACTACATAATAATTGGGCTATAAAATTGTTTCCACTCATTATAGGAGAATTGGGTAGAAGATATTTGAGGTTGCAGAGCGCAGTGCACTATATTTCCATAAGGCTTTCTTTTCTATTTTTAAGCTCTCTTCTATTTTTTTTCTCTCTCTAAGCTCTTCCAGGGCTCAAAAGCTAAGGCTAGTGCTATGTTCAGTCTGCTTTTTTATACAAAGAATTGAAAAGTGAACAAAGAGGCAGAAACACTCTCCCCTACCTCTTCTCTCCATATAATATCATATAATTTCTGTTTAGGATGTCAATGCTGCTTATGAATAAAAACCAACCAATTAAAACAGATGGAAATCAGAAGTCCAAGCAAATTCTTTTGTGTAGATGCTTAGAACGTAGATCCTACATTTAATAGAACAAACAAATCCAGTTTTTTTCTATTCCTTTTGTTTGCCTCTCCATAGCTACAGTTTGTGAGTTTACACTTCAAATGAAAAACAATCAGACTGAAAATATAACTGTGCCTTTTCAGCTTACTTCCAATGTGAGATGAATACTAATATTTCACTCCCTTCAGACAGCGTGAAAAATTGGCCACTGAAAACCCTGAGTATGTTAGTGGTGCTCTCACTGGGTCCACTGCTTCATTCATCCTTACTTCTCTTTAAATTGAATTTCAACTCACATAAAGGAAAACAAAACACAAAAGGAAAAGAAAAAAATAGTGAAAATAATGAAAAGTGTAGAGAACAGTCATATCAGTCAGCTTCCTTACATTCTACCAGAAAATATCAGAAATCAGATTGATTTTATTTTTTTGCAGTTATGCATTTGTCAGGAAATTTAAAAAATCAATTTGTGTTTGTTTGCAACCTAGAATGTCTTCTTGATTAAAAAAAAAGTGTGTAATAATTAGTTTCATTTCTCAGAATTGTGTTGGAGAAATAAATAAATGAAATTGATTTCATTTCCCATAATTGTGTTTTGAAAGTGCTGAGGAAGTAAAAGTATCCTAGGTCAATGCTTAAATAGAATTTCAGTTTATTGAAAGGAATGGGTGAATATTTTGATGTTATATGATTATATGACCTGTTGCTACACACTTTTGACCACTTCCATGTTCTGAAAGCACTGTCTTCTATTGTCTATACTTCTACTAAATTCACTGGGTTTTTCTGACACTTCACTGGCTTCTACTTCTGCATGAACCTTGCAGACTTCATGTGCTTGGTGCATCCTTGATAGATGTTGGTGTTCCTCTTCAAATATTCTCACTCTGTAGGCATCTCACACTATATTGGCTTCACTTACAATGTATGACTGATGACTTTCACATTTATTTCTAGGAACTAGATAGATATGCCTCATATACATCCAACTGTTATTGGACATCTCCTCTTGAATTTATCACATCAACTTCATCCAAACATGACTTGCCAATTTGCTTCTCCTGTATACCTTCTCACTGAAAGTACTAAACACATATGATGGAGCCCTGGCCACCATCATTTATTCTCCCATATTTCTCCCTCTTCCTCATTCCTCAAAATCAATAAACAGAAACTACTGATCCTATATTCTAATTATTTTTCTCAAGTTGCTTTACTTTTCACAATACCCCCTACTTACAATTTTATAGCTAATAGCCTCCTAACTGGTCCCGCCACATAGAGTAGTATTTCTAACGTGTAAAACTGTGTTACTCCTAGTTATAAAATTGTCTGTTTTTCCACTGCTACTGGGCTAAGCTTTAAATATTCCACTTGCCCTCATTATGTCTCTAGATTCTGTTATCAGTCTTTTAATAGTACACTCTGTATTCCTATCAAATTAAAATTTTTACTCGCTGCTTCTTTCTTGAAACTTTATCATGTATGACATTAAAGTCAACTTTTACCCATTTTCTATGTATTATTTAGATATCAAATTAGAAACTGCCACCTCCAAAATATTCTTCCTGATCACTCCCATGTATCTGGATTGGTTGCTTCCCACAGACAACTCTATTTCTCCATCACATCACTTACCACATTTAAAGTAAATAACTATTTGCCTATTTGTCTTCCTGACATACTGGAATTTTTATTGCATAAGTAACTGATCTATCTTCTTTACTGTTGTGCCTACATTAAATAGATAATTTTAAATTTTTTTCAACATGTGATATTCCAGGAGGAGGTCAATAAATATTTTATTAGTTAACATTAACTGAAAGGACACACTTTTCCCTATGCCCTTTGGACTTGATAGTAGGGTTCAGAAAGTGCTGGGTACCTTTTTTTTTTTTTTTTTTTTTGAGACGGAGTCTCTCTCTGTCGCCCATGCTGGAGTGCAGTGGCCGGATCTCAGCTCACTGCAAGCTCCGCCTCCCGGGTTCACGCCATTCTCCTGCCTCAGCCTCCCGAGTAGCTGGGACTACAGGCGCCCGCCACCTCGCCCGGCTAGTTTTTTTGTATTTTTTAGTAGAGACGGGGTTTCACCGTGTTAGCCAGCATGGTCTCGATCTCCTGACCTTGTGATCCGCCCATCTCGGCCTCCCAAAGTGCTGGGATTACAGGCTTGAGCCACCGCGCCCGGCCAGTGCTGGGTATCTTCATATTGCCCTCCAGAGGCACAGAGGGAAGAGGCAAATGTTTACATATATTTGGCTTCATGATGCCTAAACTTGCTGAAGAACACTATACTGTGTCCTAAGCACAGTAAGAATGAGGCAGAACTGCCAGATCCAGAAGAACCATGCAGCCTGGGGGTGGGAGTTGTATTGGTAACCAGTCGGAAATTATAAAGTGAGTTTGTCCCTAGTGTTTGATTGTTAGTTAGATGCTTGAGTAACCGAGGTTTATTGATCACCATTCTGTAATGGTATTGGAGTGAGGGTGGGTGGCACTGGGAATTTGTGGATTGTGATCCAAAATTGCCAAACATCTAAAAAAAAGCCCAATTATTTCTGACTGTTCATACTATTTATTAAAACATATTTTTAAAGCTTAATAATTCCAGGTAATGCTAGGTGCTGAAGATCTGGAAATGGAAAAGACACAGTTCCTCTCTAAAGTAATCAAAAATATAGCAGAGGAGACAAACATATAAACAAATAATCATAATATAACAACTTAAGTACAATAATATAAATATGTGCAATTTATGGCAATGGAAGAAATCAGCTCTGCTTGATTACTAGAGTAATATTTGTAAAGAAGAAAATGGCTTTGAATTTGATAAATAAGAAGGAAATTGCAAAAAGTAAAAGATGAGAGATGGCATCCTGGGCAAAGGGTATATATACATATAGTTTAAAACAGCATACTATTTTTAGGGAATGATAAAGGGTTCTTATTTCCTATTTTATTGATGCAAATAAACAGCTTTCTCTGTGTTCACTCACATTTTGTTTATTGTTTTCTGTTTGTTTTGTAAGTCTTTAGTTCATTTTTCCTTTCTTGCTGTCTTGTGTGATTTGATAATTTTTGTAGTTGTGTGCTTAACTTTTTTTCCCTTTACCTGAGGAAAGTAAATACCTTAGTAGTGTATCTACTACTCAGTTTTTGCTTCATGGTTACCATGAGGCTTACATAAAAACCTCTTACAGTTATAATAGGTTAGCTGATAGCCTGGTAAGTTTGAGCACGTTAAAAGAACTAGACTACTTTACTCACCATTATTATATGTTTTCTGTGTCATCCTTTATATCTTTTTATATTGTATGTCTTTTAATAAATTATTATAGCTATAGCTATTTACAATCCTTCAACTATTAAATTTTATACTAGAGATACAAGTGATTTCCCTTTATAGTGTTAAAGTATTCTGATTTCAGTTATATAATTTTACCTATGAGTTTCATACTTTCTTATGTTTTTCAAGTTACTAATTAATATCCTTTCATTTCAGGTGAAAGGACTCCCTTTAGTATTTCTTGTAAGACAGGTCTAGTGGTGAAGAATTCCCTCAGTTTTGTTTGAGTTTGACAGTTTTTATTTCGCCTTCATTTATGAAGAATATTTTTGCCAAGTATGGTATTACTTTCTGGCATAATTTTTTCCTTTAGCACTTTGAATATATCATCTCACTGGCTCTCGGTCTGCAAATTTTCTGCTGAGAAATCTGCTGGAAACCTTACTGGGACCAGGTGTGGTGGCTCAGGCTTGTAATCTCAGCACTTTGGGAGGCTGGGGTGGGCAAATCACTTGAGGCCAGGAGTTCGAGACCAGCCTGGTCAACGTAGTGAAACCCCATCTCTAATAAAAGTACACATATTAGCCAGGCATGGAGGTGCACCCCTGTAGTTCCAGCTACTCAGGAGGCTGAAGCAGGAGAATTGCTTAAACCCAGGAGGCGGAGGTTGCAGTGAGCCAAGATCGCACCACTGCACTCCAGGCTGGGTTACAGAGAGAGACTCTGTCTCAAACAAACAAACAAAAAACAACCCCCCCAAAAAACCTTATTGGGGTTTCCTTGCATGTGAGGACTTTTTTTTCTCCTGCTGCTTTCAAGGTTCTCTCTTTCTCTTTCATTTTTGTCCATTTGATTATAATACACCTCGGGGTAATCTTAGGGTGGAGCCAGATTGGAGACCTTTGAGTTCTCTATACCTGGCTGTTTATATCTTTCCCAAGATTTGGGACATTTTCAATCATTATTTCTTTAAGCAAGTTTTCTATTTCATTATCTTTCTCTTTTCCTTATTTAGTACTTATAATATTAATGTTAGCTCTCTTGCTATTCTCCTGTAAATCCCATAGGCTTTCCTCATTCATTTTCATTGTTTTTTTCATTTTTTCTCTGACTTCATATTTTCAAATAACCTATACTTGAGTTCAAATATAATTTCTTCTGTTTGAACATTTCTACTGTTAATATGCACGACTGGATTTTATTTCATTTCTTGTATTATTCAGCTCTAGAATTTCTGTTTGGTTCTTTTATGTAACTTTACTCTCTCACTTAAAATTCTCATTTTGTTTGCATATTACTTTTCTGATACCATTACATTTTCTCTCTCTGTTTTCCAAATTTCATTGAGCTTTATTAAAACAATTACTTTAAATTAGTTGTCAGAAAATTTATAGATCTATTTTTAGGGATCAGTTACTGGGAAACTATTGTGGTCTTTTTGTGGTGATGTTTCATTTTATTTAAAAATATTTCTTATTGCATTTCATTAATGTCTGCTCATTTGATGAAGCAGTCATTTCTTCTAGACTTTCCAAACTGTCTTTATTGGGAGAAGACCTCTCCTTATGAGTGAGTGTGAGTACAGGACACCCACTGGGTCGGTTGTGATGGTTCTGGCTATACACTTAAACCTATAAAATATTGATTAAAAAAATTGAAGAAGACAAATATGTGGAAAAATACTTTGCATTTATGAATTAGAAGAATTAAAATTGTTAAAATATCCATACTACACAAATTGGTACAGACTAAATGCAAACCTTCTCAACATCCCAATGGCATTTTTCATAGAAATAGAAAAAAAATTATAAAATACGTAGCGAACCACAAAACACTATAACTAGCCAAAGTAATATTGAGTAAAAAAATAAAGCTGGAGCCATCACTCTACCTGATCTCCAGATATGCTGCAAAGTTGTAATCATAAAACAGCATGGGACTAGCATAAAAACAGACATATCTACCAGTTGAACAGGATAGAGAGGCCAGAAATAAATCCAGCATATAAGGTCAATTGATGTTTGACAAAATTGCCAACACACACAATGGGGAAAGGATAGTCTCTTCAGCAAATGATGTTGTGAAAACTAGATAGCCACAAGTAGAAGCATAATATGGCACCCATATCTCATATTATATACAAAAATCAACTCAAAATGAATAAAGACTTAAGTATAAGATATAATACTCAAAAAGTACTAGAAGGAAACATGCAAAAAAAGGCATCCTTACTTTTGCTGGGTGTATTAGTTCATTTTCACATGGCCGATAAAGACATACCTGAGACAAAGAAATTTACAAAAGAAAGAGGTTTAATAGACTCACAGTTCACATGGCTGGGGAGGCCTCACAATCATGGCTAAAGGTGAAAGGCACATCTCACATGGTGGAAGACAAAAGAAGACAATGAGAGCCAGGTAAAAGGGGTTTCTTCTTATAAAACCATCAAATCTCGTGAGACTTACTCGCTACCATGAGAACAGTATGGGGAAAACCATCCCCATGATTCCATCATTTCACACTGGTTCCCAAAACATGAAAGAAGTATGGGAGCTACAATTCAAGATGAGATTTGGGTGAGGACACAGTCAAATCATATCATTCTATACCTGACCCCTTCCAAATCTCATATCCTCACATTTCTAAACCAATCATGCCTTCCCAGCCATACCCCAAAGTCTGACTTTCAGCATTAACTCAAAAATCCACAGTCAAAAGTCTTATCTGGGACAAGACAAATCCCTTCCACCTATGAGCCTATAAAATCAAAAGCAAGTTAGTTACTTCCTAGATACAATAGGGGTACAGGCATTGGGTAAATACAGTCATTCCAAATGGGAGAAATTGGCCAAAACAAAAGGGCTATAGACCCCATGCCAGTCTGAAATCCAGTGGGGGAGGCAAATATTAAAGCTTCAAAATGATCTCCTTTGATTCCATGTCTCACATCAAGGTCACGCTGATGCAAGAGGTGGGTTCCCATGGTTTTGTGCAGCTCCGCTCCTGTGGTTTTGCAGGGTACAGCCTCCCCTGTGGCTGCTGTCACAAGACGGTGTTGAATGTCTTTGACTTTTCCAGGTGCACGGTGCAAGCTGTCTGTGGATGTATCATTCTGGGATCTGGAGGATGGTGGCCCTCTTCTCATAGTTCCACTGGACAGCACCCCAGTGGGGACTCTGCACTGGGGCTTCAACCCCACACTTCCCTTCAGCACTGCCCTAGGAGACGTTCCCCATGAGGGCCCTATCCCTGCATCAAACTTCTGCCTGGACATCCAGAAATTTGCATACATGGTCTGAAATCTAGGCAGAGGTTCCCAAATGCCAATTCTTGACTTCTGTGCACTCAAAGACTCAACACCATGTGGAAGCTGCCAAGGCTTGGGGCTTGAACCCTCTGAAGCCACAGCCCAACTTTTACATAGGCCCCTTTCAGCCCAAGCTGCAACAGCTGGAAACAGGGCACCATATCTCTAGGCATTACACAGCAGGGTGACCCTGTACCCAGTCCACAAAACCATTTCTGTTTCTTGCGCCTCCCGGCCTTTGATGGGAGGGCCTGCCATGAAGACCTCTGACATGCCCTAGAGATATTTTCCTTATAGACTTGGTGATTAATGTTTGGCTCCTCCTTACGTACACAAATTTCTGCAGTTGGCTCAAACTTCTCTTCAGAAAATGGATTTTTCTTTTCTATCACATCATCAGGCTACAAATTTTCTGAACTTCTATGTTCTGTTTCCCTTTTAAAACAGAATGCCTTTAACAGTACTCAAGTCACTTCTCGAATGCTTTGGTGCTTAGAAATCTTAGAAATTTCTTTCACCAGATACCCTAAATCAACTCCCTCAAGTTCAGAGTTCCACAAGTCTCTAGCATAGGGGCAAAATTATGCCAGTCTCTTTGTTAAAATATAACAAGAGTTACCTTTGCTCAAGTTCCCAGCAATTCCTTATTTTCATCTGAGACCACCTCAGCCTGGGTTTCATTGTCCAATCATTATCAACATTCCATTCAAAGTCATTCAACAAGACTCTAGGAGGTTCTTAAGTTTCACTCATTTTCCTGTTTTCTTCTGAGGCTTTCAAACTGTTCCAACCTCCGCCCATTACCCAGTTGTAAAGTTGCTTTCACATTTTGGAGTCACTTTTTAGCAATGCCCCACTCTTCTGGTACCAGTGTACTTTATTAGTCTGTTTTCACGTTGCTGATAAAGACATACCTGAGACTAGGCAATTTACAAAAGAAAGACGTTTAATGGACTCACAGTCCCACGTGGTTGGGGAGGTCTCACAATCATGGCTAAAGGTGAAAGGCACTTCCCACATGGTGGCAGACAAGAGAAGAGAATGGGAATCCAGCTAAAGGGGTTTCCCCTTAAAAAACCATCAGCTCTCATGAGACATTGACTACCACAAGAACAGTATGGTTGAAACTGCCCCCATGATTCAATCATCTACCACTGGGTTCCTCCCATGATACATGGGAATTATTGGAGCTACAAATCAAGATGAGATTTGGGTGGGGATACAGTCAAACCATATCACTGGGAAAAGATTTCTTTGAATGTAGCTGCTGTAACCCAGACAACATGTGTAAAAATAGACAAATGAGATTAGATCAACCAAAGTGCTTTTACACAGCAAAAGGAACTGGCATTAGTGTGAAAAAGCAACTTACTGTATGAAAAAAATATTTGTAAACAATTTGTCGGGAAAATGGTTAATAGTCAAAATACCTTAAAAAATTCAACAGCTTACAACTCAATAGCAAAGACAAAATAATAACCCATCTTTAATCAACATTTTTTCAAAATACAACATAAAAATGACTACCAGATTCATGAGAAAATCTAAAAATCATGGATCATCAGAAAAGTGTAACTCAAAACTAAATTAGGTGTTGTCTCACACCAGTTGGAATGTCCATTCTAAAAATAAAATAACAAGTGCTGGCAATGATGTGGAGAAAAAGGAACACTCATACATTGTATGTGTGTATGTAAATGAGTGCACTCATTATGAAAAAACAGTAAATAAATTTCTCAAAAAAAATGGAATTACAATAGATCTCCGCTCTTTCAGGTTTTTGCTTCCCTTGTCTCAGTTATTCCCAGTCAACCTCAGTTTTAAAATATTAAATATACAATTCCTGAAACAATTCATACATTTTAATTTCAGTGTTGTTCTGCGTAATGTAATAAACTCTCATGCTGTCCCACTCTGTGCTTTCCAGGACATTAGTTACCCCTTTGTTTAGCATATCCATTCTGTGTGTTCTATGTGCAATTAGTCACCTAGTAGCCATCTTGATTATCAGATCAACTGATGTGTTTTTGCAGTGCTTGTGTTTAAGTAACCAGTATTTTACTTTAACGGCTGCAAAGCATAAAAGTAGTGATGCTGATAATTCAGATATGCCAAAGAGCAGCCGTAAAGTGCTCTCGTTAGTGAAAAGGTGAAAGTTCTCAACTTAATAAGGAAAAAATAAACATTCTAAGGTGGATGAGATATATGGTGAGACTGAATCTTCTGTGAAATTATGAAGAATGAAAAAACAAATTTGTGCATAGTATATATACGGTTTAATACTCTCTGCAGTTTCAGGCATCCACTGAAGGTCTTGGGATGTATACCTTATGGATAAGTGGGAACTACTATTGCATGTGATTCAACAATTCCACTTCTGGATTTGCATCTAGAGGAATCAAAATCAATATGCCAAAGAAATATCTGCACTCCCAGGTTCATGGCAGCATTATTCATATTAAATTAAATTAAATTTGTCCTAAGCCTTCCTTTATACACAGCAAACTGCAACCTAACAAAGTATGTTTTTGTAACAGATAGCTAAGTCATAACCAACCAGAGGCTGCCAATTGGTCACATAATGACCAAATAAGACAAATGCTGAGCTGTAACCAATCAAGTTGTTTTTGTAAGTTACTTCTTTTTTCTGCCTATAAATACCGCCTACTCACATTGCTGAGCGTAGCTCTCTGAACCACTCCTGTTTCTGAGTGTTGCCATATTCATGAATCATTTTTTGTTGAAACAAACTCTACTCAATGTAATTTATCTAGAGTTTTTCTTCTAACATTTACAACAGCCAAGATAAGGAATCAATGTAAGTGCCCACCAATGGATGAATGGATGTAGAATATTTGGTGTGTGTGTGTGCTATGGAATACTATTCAGCCTTAAAAAAGAGGGAAATCCTGTCATTTGTAAAACGCATGATTAAACCTAGAGGACATTATTGTAAGTGAAATAAGCCAGGCACACATAGGTAAGTTCTACATGAGCTTACTTTTAGGTGAAATCTGAAAAAGTCAAACTTGTAAAAGCAGAAAGTAGAACAGTGGTTGACATTGACTTGGAAGGGGAAAAGGAAGAAATGTGGTGATGTTGGTCAAAGGGCAGAAAGTTTTAGTTAAACAGAATGAATAAGTTTTGGAAATCTATTATACAGCATGGCGACTATAGTTAATAATAATGTATTTTTATTATAATTTATATCTGAAAATTGTTAAAACAGTAGATCTTAAAAGTTTTTACTACAGAAAATGATTAAGTATGTGAGGAGATGGATATGTTATTTAGCTTGACTTCATCACTGTGTAATCTATACATACACCAAAAAATATATACATTTTGAAATTTGGTAATTATACCTTAATATAGCTTAAAAACATAACAGAAGTAGAAATAATCTAAGGCCTAAATAAATATAGAACAAATATAGTCAACAACAATAACATGACGGTCAGTTGATAAATGGAGATAAATTAAGTAAAGTTCTAGTATCGTCTATCAAGCAGTAAAAGGAATAACTTGTAGTGTAATAAATAAGTGATACATGTTTTATTCCTTAGTGTAGCCACTAAATGAAAAGTAAAACACAATAGGAATAATATATTCAATAATTTAGAAAAGAAGTAATTCAAAATAGATATCCACAAAAGAGGTAAGAGAAACACACACAAAAAAACATAGGGTAAGATAGTCATAGAAAACAAAACATGACTACATTAAATGGTAATGTACTAAGTAGAATAAGATCAGCCTGGTTTTAGAGCAATGTTTTCCTCTCAAGATTAATGCTAAATCAAATGCATAAATTGGACAATTTAATTGTGATTTAAAGTTGAATTATGTTCACAAATTGAGTAATGTAACATTTGAGACTATATTTATTAGTGTATTAGGTTTCTCTAGAGAGACAGAACTAATGGAATACATTTTTGTATGTATGACGAGTGTATATATATATATACACACACACAAACATATATATACACATATATATGGGAGTTTATTAAGTATTAACTCACATGATCACAAGGTCCCACAAAAGGCTGTCTGCAAGGAGAGACAGTCCAAGTTCCAAAACTGAAGAACTTAGAGTCCCATGTTAGAGGGCAGGAAGCATCCAGCATGGGAGAAAGATGTAGACTGGGAAGCTAGGTCAATCTCCCTTTTCACATTTTTCTGTCTGCCTATATTCTAGCCCTACTGGCAGCTGATTAGATTGTGCCCACCTGGGTTAAGGGTGGGTCTGCCTTTCCCAGCCCACTGACTCAAATGTTAATCTCCTTTGGCAACAACCTCATAGACACACCCAAGATCAATATTTGTAACCTGCAATCCAATCTAGTGGACACTCAGTATTAACCATCACAGTCAGTAACTTCTTATTCAAGTACTATATGTATATATGTATACATACAGAAAATTACAGATTTCAAATATAAAGCATGATGAATTTGCAAAACTTAATATACTCATATAATAAGAACTCATCCATAGCAGAATATTATTATAAAACTCAAAATGCAAATACAATGGTTTGAAATGTTTTTTATAATTTATAATTTCTTCCTTAACCCTTAGATTATATAATAATTAATTCTATGTGCAATAGGAAACTTTTAAAATGTTTTTTTAAAAAATCATCTATGTCTAGTTGGACCTCAGTTGTATCAAAGTATAACTTCTGAATGATTGAAAGTCTTCGGTATTTTTTGAGGCTTTTCTTATTAACTAGCATGTTGTTGACTTTGGAAAACAATTCATAAACCCTTGAAAGAATTTGAATTCTGTAGAATTTGAATATACATTTTTATAGTGTCAGCTAGTTCAAGTTTCCCAATTAAAGTGACAGCTAGTTCAAGTTTCCCAATTTAATTCCCAAAATTAAGACAATTAATTAAAACCTTAAAAAATAAATAAATAAATAAAAACCTTAATTAATTGTTTTAATTTTGTTAAGAGAAGTCCATTTATAATTTATGATCATATTGTAGATTATTTTGCTTTTTCTTATAGTTCTGCCAAGTGATGATTAATATCCTTTGAAGCCATTTATTGTAAGCTTATAGATTGAATATTGTGATGTCTTACTGTTGGATTAACTTTCCTATCATTATGAAATGCCAATCTTTTCTCAGTTAATTTTTTTTGTCCAAATTATTTACTGGGTCTACATTTGTATAGCTAAACAGATAAACTTTCGTCATAGTTTTCATTATAGCTTTTTATGAACCTTTGTGCTTATTCTTTCTACATTTTTATGGTTTGAGTGTGCCTTGTATTATGCATATAATTGTGATGTTGTTTTCCCAGACTCAAATCTTATTTTTTTATTTGGAATAGTCGACATATATTTTAATTACTAATAACTACTAATACAGTTTGTTGTATATTTAGCGTTTTTCTACTGGTTTTCTCTTTAACCCACCTATTTTATGTTTCTCTTTCTCCCTGTCATAGTATTAATCACATATTTTACTATCATATTTTTCTAGTAGTCCATTTGCTACTTGCACATTTTTTGTTATGATTTAGTGGTTACCCTACAGCAGACTAGTTCATTCTTGGTACTGTTGATATTTTAGTTGAATAATTCTTTGTTGTCGGGGTGCTATTGTGTTATGTATGATGTTTAAAAGTATTCCTGACTTCTACTCACTAGATGCCCATTTAGTATGCACTTCATCTCCCATTGTGCCATCCAAAAGAGAGTTTTACACATTACCAAATATCTCTTGGGGACAAAATCTCCCCTCACCAAGAGCCACTACCTGAAATATACAATATGCATTCTTGAATACTATAGTCAATGAAAACTATTTATTTTGATGATCCTACGATGAAATAGAATATTGAAACACTTCAAGTCCAATTACTCCTTTCAACTTTGTGTTATATTTTCACGTATTTTAATAACACACGTATTTTAGTCTCTACTATGTACTTAAATTGATGTTAAGTCAATATTAAGCCAATATTGACTTAAATCAATCTTAGGTCAATATGGAGTTATCTATAGCCATACACATACACACATACAGACACACACACACACACACACACACGTCTGCTTTTCTTTTATTTATTATACTCCTGAGTTTACTTGATTTAGACTGTTAAAATGTACCCTCTACCACAAGAACTTCCTTGGATATGTTTTTAATGCAGAATCACTTATAACTTTTTTCAATTTTTGTTTGTCTGCAAATATCTTTACTGTATCTTCATTTTTGAGAAAATTTCACTAGGCTTACAATTATAGCAGCTATTTCCTTCAGTACTTTAAATGTGTTATTCCATTGTCTTCCAGCTGTCACTGGTTTAGTTGAGCAAAACTTCTTAATCTCTAGGCTGCATTTAAGTTTTCCCCTTTTTACTTCGGTTCTTAAAAGTTTTTCTATAATATTCCAAACCTCTGTGTATACTAATGAGGTTGACGAATCTGTAGATTGATGTCTTTTAGTTTTGGAAAAATTCTCTGCTGTTACATATTCTAACAATGCTTTTGTCCCAGATACCATCCCGGTCTTAGTATTTGAAGCCACACATTTCTTAGCCTATTGTGCATGGTCTACATATTTTTTACATTACTTTTCTCATAGAGCATCAGGTGGTATTTTTTTTTTTTTGGTTCATGTTTCTATGACTAATCCTGTGTTTAGCTTTGATCAACTTACTTTAAGACATTGTTGAGTTGATAATATCAAATATTTTAAGCTTTAGCTCTATAATGACTTTTTTTTTACACAAATGCTAATTGCTGGGTAAAATCGTCCATCCTTTTATGTGTTTTATATATACTTTCCATTATGTTGTCTTTATTGTACAGGAATACCCCATTTTTTCACGCTTTTCTTTAGTGTGTTTCACATACATTGTGACTTTTAAAAATTGAAGTTTTGCAGCAACCTTGCATTGAATAAGTCTATCAGTTTCATTTTTCCAACAGCATGTGCTCACTTTGTGTATGTATCACATTTTGATAATTCTCACAATATTTCCTTTTTTATTATTATTATATCTATTATGGTGATCTTTCATATTGCTGTTGTCATTGTTTTGAGATGCTACAAACTGCACCCATATAAGATGGCAAACTTAATCAATAAATGTTGTACGTGTTCTGACTGCTCCAGTGACCAGCTGTTTCCCTATCTCTCTCTGGCACCTCAGGTTGTCCTATTCCCTAGACACAGCCAGATTGAATTTAGGCCAGTTAATAACTCTACAGTAATCTCTAAGTGTTCAAGTAAAGGGAAGAGTCACACAACTCTCTCTTTAAGTCAAAAGCTATAAATGATTAAGCTTAGTGAGAAAGGCATGCCAAAATCCAAAGTAAGTTGATATCTATGCCTGTTGTGCCAAATAGCTAGCCATGCTGTGAATAAAAAAAAAGAAAGTTCTTAAAGAAAGTTAAAATTGATGCCTCAGTGAAGACACAAATGATAAGAAAATGAAACAGCATATTGTTGAAATAGAGGAAACTGTAGTGCTCTGGATAGAAGATCAATCCAGCCACAACATTCCTATAAGCCAAAGCCTAATTTCAACCAAGACTTTAACTCTTTTCAATTCTGTGAAGGTTGGGAGAGGTAAGGAAGCTGCAGAAGGAAAGTTGAAAGCTAGCAAAGATTGATTCATGAGGTTTTAAAAGAAGAATCCATCTATATATCATAAAACTGCAAGGGGAACCAGCAAGTGCTGATGCATAAACTGCAACAAGTTATCCAGAAAACCTAGCTAAGATAATTTATGAAGGTAGTTACCCCAAAGATTTATAGCATAGATAAAACAACCTTCTTTTGGAAGAAGATGTCATTTAGGACTTTCATAGCTAGAGAGGGGAAGTCAGTGCCTAGTTTCAACCCTCAAAGGATATTCTGACTCACTTGGTAGGGGCTAATTAAAGTTGAAGTCAATGCTCATTTGCCATTCTAAAAATTTTAGGCCTCTTAAAAACTATGCTAATTTTACTTTAGCTGTGCTCCGGAAATGGAACAATAAATTCTGAATGATCACACATCTATTTGCAGCATGGTTTACTGAATATTTTAAGCACATTTTGGAGAGTACTTCTCAGAAACAAAGAGTTTTTTTTTTCCCCCCAAAATATTACTGTTCATTGACCATGCATGTAGACACCTAAGAGCTCTGATGAACATGCACAAGGAGACTAATGTTGTTTTCATGCCTGCTAGCACAACATCCATTCTGTAGTT
Organism: Macaca nemestrina; assembly: GCF_043159975.1. Taxonomy (NCBI): domain Eukaryota; kingdom Metazoa; phylum Chordata; class Mammalia; order Primates; family Cercopithecidae; genus Macaca; species Macaca nemestrina. The sequence continues at coordinate 39,330,855 of NC_092128.1, forward strand.
CATGAATCAAGGGGTAATTTCAACTTCAAAGTCCTTTTATTTAAGAAATACATTTGGTAAGATTATAGCTGCCATAGATAGTGATTTCTCTGATGGATCTGGACAAAGTTAATTTAAAAGCTTCTAAAAAGGATTAAACCATTCTAGATGCCGTTAAGAAAATTCATGATTCATGAGAGGAGGCCAAAATAACAATACTAACTGGCACTTGGGAGAAATTGGTTTCAACTCCAATGGAAGACTTTAAGAGAGTCAAGGTTTCAGTACAGAAATGAACTGCAGATATGTTGAAAATAAGATAACTAGAATTAGAAGTGGATCCTGAAGACGTGACTGAATTGCTTCAATCTCAAGATAAAGCTTTAATGCATCAGAAGTTTCTTCTTATGAATGAGTGAAAAAGCTGGTTTCTTGAGATGACATCTACTCCCAATGAAGATGCTGTGAACATTGTTGAAATGACAACAAAGATTTTGAATACTATATAAACTTTGTTGACTAAGATGTGGTAGGGGTTGAAAGGATTCACTCCAATTTTCAAAGGAGTCCTACTGTGGGTAAAATGCTACCAAACAGCATCGCATGCTACAGAGGAAATGTTTGTGAAAGGAAGAGTCGATCAGTGCTGCAAAATTCTTTGTCGTCTTATTTTTAAAAATTGCCACAGTCACCCTGACTTTCAGTAGTGACCACTTTGATCAATCAGGCACCATCAAGGCAAGACCTTCAATCACAAAAAGATTACCATTTGCTGTAGGCTCAGATTTTTATTAGCATTTTCTAGCAATATAGTATTTTTAAATTAAGATGTGTACATTTTTGACATAATGTGATTGCACACTTAATAGACAATACTATATTGTAAACAGCATTATTTAAACTGAGAAGCCAAAAAATGTGTGGCTCACTTTATTGTAGTATTAGCTGTATTGCAATGACCTGGAACTGAACACGCAGTATATCTGAGACTTGCCTGTATATTATTTTTAGTTATTTCAAAGTCATTTTTTTAACATTACTTCCTGCATTATTTGTTATCTTAATCATCTTGTATTAAGTTCAGTCATATATCTTTGTTTGTTTGCATGTTTGACAATTCTTAACCATATTTATGCACCTTGTATAGAAGAACTAGGGGCCCCAATAATGTTACCATCTACCAGGGAACATCTCTCTTTTCCTCTTTTATGCAAACACAATGAGAATCTGAGCACATCGATAAAGCTTGAGATTGAGCTAGGTCTTGGCATAAACACAGCATTGGTAAATTTAGATTTTATCCTCCTTATTTTTGATTGAGAGGCTGGCAGGTTCTGTTTTTTGTTTTTATTTGTTTGTTTTGCTTTACTTTTTCCTACTTGTTCCTGAAAGACTGTGGGAAATTCAGTTCTGCCCATTAGATATTTTTAGCTTAACTCTTTAGCTTTTGGGATTTGGGGATTTTCAATCTTTAAATTATAGCAAATAAAAATGATAGGACTGATAGGGGATTTTTTTTTTATCTCTTTCATATCCAGCTTTTTTTTTACTCCATCTCTACAGAACCTCTAAGAGTTATTTGTTCTTGCTCTACCAGCTTACTTTCTCTAACAAAGCAAGAGTTTTAGCCCAAATCCAAGAAGCTCTGACTCCCTTATTTAAAATAGAAGTGGCTGCATATTACTTAGCTCACCTCAGAAGATATTTTCCCTTTCTGAAATTTTATTTCATTTAACATTTATTTTTTTCATAGCTCTCTGGATGCCTTTAAATACATGTTTAAGATAAAATCCATAATTTTCTCTATAAGTCAGTATGAGTGTTTAACTGCTAGAACATTCTGTGTTGAAGCAGAGGTCTCTCATATGTATTTTAAGACAGAAAAAAGAGATAGATGAAGTCATTTGACCATGACCTTACAGCTAACACTATAGTCCAATGTAGTGGTAAAGATCAACACAAGTCTTCAAAACTGAATTAAGTTCTGTTTCCATTACAGCATGATTTGTGAAAAGTAAAATATACTGCTGACTACTAATTATTACTTGGAATAATGTTAATTAGCCTTATGTGTAGAGAAACTCTAAATTTTAGAAAAGATTCACCTTTTCTATGTTTTAATGTTTAATTATATTTTAAATATTATTTACTGTTAGTTTATTTAAACTACATTGCTGGTTTTATTTCTTACCCAAAAGATAGAATTATGAGATAAAGCAAATCATATATCTTTACAAAACAATTTTGAAATTCATGTGGGTCACCAGATTCCATATGTTTTATGGCCATATATATATATGGAGAGAGAGAGAAAAAGAGAGAGAAAGTTGGACTTTTTAAATTATGCCTGCAAGATAAAATATTTCTTTTAAATCCTCCATAATGTTTATCAATTCTTTAGATGTTGCAACAAGAGAAACGACTAAAATTGTAAAGGTGAAACTGGAAAAAAACAAAATATTTATATATCATAGTAATAGAAAATAAAATTGGATAAATGTTGCCAAAACAAAAGTGTTTCATAATAATAACTCTTTGTCTTACTGTAGGATAGAATTTGTGTTTATTTTATCTCAAGTTTTAATTCTATTACTATTGATCAAAGCTCAATTGTTAGTTGAGAGGACTATAGAAATTGGAGTACTCAGCTTGTGAATAGTTGATAGGTAAAACACTTTGTTTTGCTCTTTCATATTCTGTTCAAAAAATTATTAGTATAGGGTATATATATGAAAGAGAGAAAAATGACAAGATAAACATACCAAGGATCACAGGAATGAATGTACAACTATAATAAGCTGGGGAAGTTACTATTTACAAAATTTTAAATTGTGGCCTAAAGTTGTAACCTATCCTCAGTCTAAGAATACTGATTATTTAATGGCCAAAGGTAAGAGAATATCCTTCCATATTAATTTTCCCAATATTTGTTTCTAATTCAAGATTTGTCACATTGAGTATAATAATCTAATCGCAACGGATAGCAAGGAATGTTCTTCACACGAATGCCAACCTCTCTTCAACTGCAAAGGCAACTTCGAGGTGAAATGTGGGAAAATGAAAGATGTCTCTACTATTTGTTTATTTTTTCTTGGGTTGAAGACATTGAATTTAATTTGATGCCACCTTTGATTGTACGTTTTGATCCCCTAATGTTTTGAAAAAAATTCAGATGTGTTTTATTTAACTTGCATCTCTATGATACTTTTATAAATTTCATTTATCATTTAAGGAATAGTATAGATTATCTGGAAATATTACTCACATATTTCTCACTTGCTTCTAGGTCTCTTCTCAATCCTGACTTCCTTTGCAATATTTAATTGAAACATGGCACAAATATAACTTAAAATAAAATTTAATTAGATCAATTTAATTAGATAGTGGAATGAAGATATATTTCATTGGAACAGAATGTAATTAAGAGAGCCATGAGAGAATAAGCGGGACAGAAACAGAACAAAGAAAGGGGAAGAAAAGGCATTCAGAGTAGTCTGAAGAGATCAGGACAGCAGATTGAGCCAGTCCTCTTGTAAGTAGAATGATTCTTGAGTTAACAAGACCATGAATGAATAATCAGGGAATAGAAAAGGTGCTCTATGTCCCAATGATCCAAGCGACATTTCTGAAATTGCTTGAATATGTATAAATTATGCCTGCTTGAAAATACAAGTTTATTAAAGTTAATTAATTCAAAAAGTAAGAAAAATTTCCTTTTTGGTAGTTAGGGTTGTACTTTGCAGAATCTTCTAATATCATTATAAAAGTTTCTTGTTTTGTGCCCTGAGAGTTTGTTTTGACATATGTCTTTACTGTGGAGATACTTGAGTAATACAGTAAAAGATTATTTAAACACCCTCTGGGATATAAAATTATGCAGTGCTTTGAATACACACTTAACACACATTTAATAATTTTAACAGTTTTATATAACACACACCATTAGGGCATATGTGATGATAATCTTGATTTGTTTTATTATAAAATTCAAAGTTATAAATGTTTTATTAATTTAAAAGTGATATAGTATGTATTTTAATCAAACAGATAGTAAAAACTGGCTGCCCCCTGAAAAACTTTTGAATATGTCTATTTTTGTGTTTCAATATTTGCAAACATATCCCTTCAACAAACAACTCAAGGTGTACGCCAGTAAAATATGCTTTTAAAAGACCCGCATGTTTTAAAGAGACTGTCTTCTAAACACATAAAATGTCAATAATGTATGTTAAGGTAGAATTTACTTGAAATATACTCTGAGAAAATGTCTAAAGCCTTTAATCGGATGTAATTTTCTCACATTATGTTTTTCTTTTAAATGAGGATCATCTGAAAATTGTAGTTTGCAAATCATATTTGTATTTATTTCAGTATGATTTTTATTTATTGTTAATATACGTCAGCTTTCCATCAGATATTTTTTAAGTACCTGATTGTCTTCAATGGGACAAACAGCTTTAGACAGTCTAATCATTTTAATGATCAAATTACAAGCATATATATTTAAAAAGCATCTTAGTTATCAAATACACAGTCTAGTAGACTACTGTAAAGAAGAAAAACACTATGGCAGGATCATGTTTTTAAAAAAGCCTCTTTCTGGGCTCTGTTTGCCAGAATCAGGACCATGTCACGTTTTTAAAGCCAACACACTGTACGATAGCTGGTACATGACTAATATTAATACCACTGAAGAGGTAAAAATGGAGAGTCATTTCTACTAACTGGACAGAATTTGCATTTATATGACATGAAAATCAATAAAGGTATTTAGTGTTGGTAGATCATTTAATGTTGGTGTATCAGTTAAGAATCTTTCTGGTACCACATTGCACCTTAACCATTTCCTATGAGCATATTAATAGAAACCTTGTTATAGACTAACTTACTGATATGAATAAGCACATATTCCCCGAAAACTTCTGGGAAAATTGAAGGTGTATGCCAGTAAAAGATGCTTCTAAAAGACAGGCATGTTTTAAATAGATTGTCTTCTAAACACATAGCTTTGGGAGATTTTTTAAAAAGGCAAAGTGAAAGAAATAGCCACTCTTCAGCAAAGAAAGAGAAAAACAAAAGTTGAAAACCAAAAAATCAGAGCTAACTTTTGGTGTTGTGGGCAACCCATACCCACCACTAAATTAAAGAAGCAAACAAACAAAAATATTGTCACTAAAGTACTAAACTAACAGAAAAGGGTGCCAATAAGCTAAAACTCTTGTAAAACACACTAATATAAAAATATTTTAAAATAAAAAAAGTCGATATAAACAAGGAGACAATTTCACACATCAAATCCTACCCCTTTCCACATTTGATAAGAATGCATAAAACCTAGGTGAAAAAATATTTAAAATACTGTTAAAATGTTAAAAAATAATAATAGATTTGAACAAATGGAATAAACACTGTTCTTGGATAAGATTATAGAATAAAGATATACGATCTCTCTAAATTAATTTATAAATACAACCTAACTCCAATAAAACTTCCAACCAGCTATTTTTGGACTTGAAGAAGATGATTTTGGAGTTTATAAGGAAAACCAAACATTCAAATCAACAATAGCCAGGTAAACACCGGAGGAAATAAACACACAAACCATAAACTATGATGTGGTAGTGGTGTTATGGGTTTAATTTTGTCTCTCATTAATATATATGAAATCATAACCTTTGGAACATCAATGTATGACATTTGGAAATAAGATTATTGCACATATAATTAAATAATAATGGAATAGGTTGAACCCTTAATCTAATATAACTAGTGTCATTAAAAGAAAAGATACAGAGATAGACTCGCAGGGAGAATACTATGTGTTGATGGAGGCAGAGATAGGAGTAGTATGTCTACAAGCTAAAGAGTGCCATGGATGTGTAGCTTCACCAGAAGCTAAGGGAAGGGCATGGACCAGCTTCTTCTCAATTACCCTGAAAGATAACATGGTCCCTCCAACACTTTGATTTAGGACTTCTAGCTTCCATTATTGTGAGAGAATAAATTTCTATTGTTTTCAGCTCCTGGTTGGTTGTACTTTGTTACAGCAGCCCTAGGATCAAAAGACCTATTAATACCAAAACACAGTATAAACATTCACTGTAATGAAAACAGTGTACTACTGGCACATGGATATATATACCTCTATCTATCTATCTATCTATCTATCTATCTATCTATCTATCTATCTATGAAAATTGAGTAATTAACACAACAAACATTTGAAATCACTGTAGAAAGATGAGCTTTTAAATAAGTGGTACCATGACATCTGACAGCCTTTAGATAAAATATCTCAAACCATACATAAACTCCAAATGGATTAAGCATCTAAATGCAAAAACAAAATAAGCCATAGAAGACTAGAATAATAGATGGGCAAATTCCTCTTTAAATGTGAAGCAGTGAAAGTCTTTGTAATATGACTAAAAATCCAGACAATATATGATTTACTGTGGCTATATATATATATATATATATATATATATACACATTTTTTTTTTTTTTTTGGAGACAGAGTCTTGCTCTGTCTCCCAGGCTGGAGTGCAGTGGCACCATCTCGGCTCACTGCAATCTCCGCCTCCCGGATTCATGCCATTCTCCTGCCTCAGCCTCCCAAGTAGCTGGGACTACAGGCGCCCACCTCCCCCCCGGCTATTTTTTTGTATTTTTTTTTTTTTTTTTTAGTAAAGATGGGGTTTCACCGTGTTAGCCAGGATGGTCTCCATCTCCTGACCTCATGATCCGCCCACCTTGGCCTCCCAAAGTGCTGGTATTACAGGCGTGAGCCACCGAGCCCAGCTTGTGACTACATAAGTATTAAAAACATTTGTGGCCGGGCACTGTGGCTCATGCCTGTAATCCCAGCACTTTGGGAGGCCAAGGGGGGGCGAATCAGAAGGTCAGGAGATCGAGACCATCCTGGCTAAAATGGGGAAACACCGTCTCTACTAAAAATACAAAAAATTAGCTGGGCGTGGTGGCATGCGCCTGTAGTCTCAGCTACTCGGGAGACTGAGGCAGGAGAATGGCGTGAACCCAAGAGGCGGAGCTTGCAGTGAGCTGAGATCGCACCACTGCACTCCAGCCTGGGAGACAGAGCAAGATTCTGTCTCAATAAAAAATAAAAAATAAAAAATAAATGAATTGCATGACACAAATACCTTAAGTAAAATCAAAAGGCAATTGACAAACTCGGATAAAATTTTCAAAACATACAATAAACAAAAAGATTTAATTGCCAATAGATAAAGAACTCAAAAAGTGAAGGAAGTAAAGATCAAAGATCCAATAAGAAAGTACATATCTTCAACCTTCTTGCATTTTGTCAATTATCTTAGTCTCACTTTTTTGGTGTGAAAAGAGTGTTTGCTGTTAAGGACTTTTGTCACAGAAGACCATATTTTAATATTGAATCAAAGTGAGAAACTAATTTGTCAAGAAAACTTTTGATAGAAATAAAGCCACATAATTATAATAATGCTAATTGTAAATCACATTAGCTTAAGCAAGACAAATCAGAGGTGCTTTAACGGGCAGAGATGAATAGAGGGGTTGCTTGGGAAAACAGAAGTGTGAATTTAATATAGAAAACCAAAGTGTGTGTGTGTGTGTGTATCTGAAATGTTTACATCTGACAGCTTTTATAGATACGCATCATATGCATCTTCTCACAGAGAGTTACATAAATTATGAATTTATTAATATAAGTGAGGAGTTTAATTATACTGACCAGCATCAATTTTAGGCCAAATGTAGAACATATAGTATATAGTGACTTTTGATGCTATCAATATTCCCTTAATCCCAACTATCAAATTCAATTTTTTTTCTTCTCTTTAAAGTCTGTTGTAATATCAATTCACACAAAATATTACTTAATTGATTATGGCTTAGAAGACTATCTGAAGGGCGTTTTCATTATGCAAGGTATTTGAAGTATGAATATCATGGGTCAGGTATTTGAGGGACAATATGGAAGCTCTCAGATCTTCCCTGAAGTCTTGAGAACCATGTTATGCTATCCCCTTTTCCCTGAGGAAAGATGCCCTTTGCACATTTAGTTTAGCCCAAAGGATGTTTATACATATTAACTGCTTTATTTCTCAATCTACTTGAAGAATGAACAGTTTCTGAGTCATGTTATCTTTCCTGCAACCACCTTTGCTCTATTTTAAATCAAAAATTCTAATTTTTCCTATTGTTTGTAGCTATTTAATTAGATTAAATAATACCCACTTACCCAGCTTTAATAAAAATGAATTTTGACAAGTGTCACATCATAAATGGAACAGATTTCATTCTTCAGCTTTCTATGATGATTTGCTTCTAAGAAGCATGTCTATGTAAATTGCACCAGTCACTCTACTTCTGGCTAATTTTGTCAGATACAGGAAAGATAATCTCTAAAAGCACGCTATAATAATGACATTAAAAGCTAGACTGTTATTCAATGCTAGAATAATAGAAAGCCTATCAATTTCACTTCTCTATAGCATTTATATTTTTGGTTATTAAAATTATGCGAGGACGACAAGTATGTTAAGATAAACTACACATGCTTCTGATCTCATAACACTTGTCTAAATTGCCAGAATTAAGACTAAAGGACTATATATAACATCAACATAGATGGTTTATTTTTTTCTCCTGCTAAGCTTTTATTCACTTTATTGCTTATTCTCAGAACAGAAATAAGCTTAAAGAAAACATTAAAAATTCCCCCAGATATTTATAACAATATAAGATTACTCTTAGACATGAGGAGATAGCGTGTGTGTGTGTGTATGTGTGCACGCACACATGCGCATGTGAGTGTAATGGAAATTCATTTTGCTTTTTAAGGTCAAAATCTTTATCTATAACTTTTATTCTCTAGTGGATATAAAGTATTAAGATAAGCAACTGACATTCCTTTTCCTCTAATTTTTATTTATTGTGCTAAGGAAACTTAGCAATTTATCCCTTTAAAAACTGAAGTGTATAATATAATATCATTAACTATAGGCACACTATTACACAGGAGATCTCCAGAACTTATTCATCTTACATATCTGGAACTATATTCCTGATCTCAGAGCGCTGGAGGAAAAGCTTCTGGGAAATTCCACTGCTCTGTGTGTGAGTGAATGTTTGCACTTATCTGAAAACGAGAAATGACTTTAGTATAATATGGTATACTGGTGAGAGCTCTGAGATTGCTTCTTTCCTGAGTTTGAGTCTGAACACTGCAACTTACAAAATGTATGATCTTATGATTGTTTCCTTCAATCTTTAAAATAGATATAATAGAAACTGACTCTCATAATTATTGTGAGAAGAGAAAAGGTAATAAACATAAAGGTTTTGTTTTGTTTTTAAATCAGAGTTACCAAACAAATGTAAGTTAATGTATTTTATCAGGATTATATCTGATACTTTACTGATGCATAATATTTTTATGATATTACAGTAGACAATTAAAACTTGACATTAAATGATTGCTCTTTCTAGTATTATGGTAACAGTTGTTGTTACTTGAGAGAACAAGGAAGAATGATACTGATAAGGAGATTCAGATCAATGATATTAACTTAAAAATTAATACCTGTTTACATGAACATCCATAGATTGTACATTAGACTGCATATCAGGAAATATTTTCAATTCCAGGTTTGTAACTTATTTGCATATCACTAGACCTTGGTTTTCTTCAAATGTAAATATCCAAAGACTCTAGTTTTATTCAAACTAAACAAGATAGACCAATAGACAGTCGAGGAGAGCCAATATGAGAATGCAATCTAGGCTTCAGGGACCCCTGTTTATCTCACTTCAGTCAAAATGGTTCTACTTTTATCTTCTCCAGTATCATGAAGGATTTACTATGCAAAAATCATTCAAAAGATAAAAATATAAGAATCCTCGTGGCTTTTATCTTCTATAATAAGAAAATTCTATATAAAGCTCTGATATGGAAAACTGAAAATCCACACAGAAGTTTCACATAGACAAGTATACTGATAGTATTACTTTCAACCAAAAAACATAAAATCTTAGTCTCTGTGATTTACTATTGTGGTATGTTGAGTGTATATTCAGACAGATGATATCATGCTTTTCTCTCCTCAAGTGCTAGATTTTACATTGATGACAACAAGGCAGTTCTATTTAGAAAAAGTCTGAAATATTCTACAGGCAAAGCAGTCAAGAAAGACCTACATACATTAAAATATTAGTCAAAAAAAGGGGAGCAGATAAATAACAAGGCTACTAAGAAAAATATGGGAGTGTTGGGTAATATAAGTTTCAGTCAACAAGATCGGGAGTCCAGGTGAAAAGAGGATTAGTGACCTCTTTCAGAATCTCTCTAGCATGGAATCTAATTGTAGCAGCTGTGATCTCTGAAAGGTAGAAAAAAAGGTGTTATTGGGTGGAGAAAGTAATAGAAGTGAAATTTTTGTTAGTGAATATGCTTTCTATTTTGCATCGATATCTTTGATTTTTCCTGAATGAGAAATACTGGTAAAATTGCAACTAACATCTAAGGTAATTTTTTTTTTTAATATAGCAAAAAGTGACTGAAAGACAGAAGCATTTGGGATACATAACAGAAGTCATTAAAAAGAGGTATGATGAATATAATGAACTGAGAATGATACTGATCTGCACAATGAAGCATAAAGTTAAAAGCAGATAGGTATTGAACCTTAAACATTCCTTATATTATATGGATTTAATCTGAATGTGAGTAGTTTGTGGACTTAAAGGAGACAAAGTGATTTTTATAGTACCTAGGTAGTGTTTTACAAGTGTAAGGGGTAACGGGGGAGAAAAATAATGTAATACAATTTAGAATTTTTAAAATGTTTCCTCTTTAATCATAAACTAAGTACCTACTTATGCCAACCTCTGGCGTAGGGATAACATGATGAATAAAGGGTCTTACCTGCTCCTGAACAACAGAGTCTAAAGTAAGCTTGTCTAACCCACAGCCCGAAGGCTGCATGTGGCCCGGGACAGCTTTGAATGCTGCCCAACACAAATTCATAACCTTCTTAAAACATTATGAGCATTTTTTGCGATTTTTTTAAAGCACATCAGCTAACCTTAGTGTTAGTCATTTTATGTGTGACCCCCAACAATTCTTAATCTTCCAGTGTGGCCCAGGGAAACCAAAAGATTAGACATCCCTGTTCTAAAGGATAGGAAAAGAAGATAAACAAAATTTAATATGTTAAGCTACACAATAAAAAAAATAGCAAAATGCTGTGTTAGCATATCTGGAAAATACTTTTCCCAGTATTCATCTGGCATCATTTAAAATTTTATAGGTCAGAGGACTTTAAATGTTCATATTTAAATGTAGACGAGATTTCAGCTGACCACTCTAAAGTGAAAAATCAATTGGACATAAATAAATGCCCTACCCTGTGACTGGTTTAACAGCATGGTGTATGTCATATTGGAAAAAAGCCATCTTGAAGTTTTAAGATATTAGCATGTACTTTGGTCGAAGATGAACCAATTGCCCTGTCTTCAAACAAGTATAACTTCTACTGGAATTCATTATTAAAAATAATCACATTAAGACTAGACTAATTCTGGTTTAAATTTGAAATAATTTTAGGCAGTAATATGATAGAAATTCCTTATTTCACTTTCTCTTTGACTAATTAGTTGAAATTTCTTTTTTGTTCTTTAAAAAAAATACAGAAAGCAAAGTTACTAGTAACTGGCATTTTGTCTGTAATAATAAATCTGTGTTTCTAATATAAAAATCACAGAAACAGTTTTGGGACATTAAGGTTAAGGATTTTTCAACTCTAATTTTTTATCACATACACCAGGATATCATTCTTCATTGGCAGAATTAGAAATCCTTGACAGAGTACACTTTACCAACCAGAAAAACTACTAAATTCCATCATGTAGACCTATGTTGTTTAGTAGTTTTCCTAATAAAACAGTAAAGTTTGCAATATGATTGGGGTGAGGTATAACTTAATTAAAAGTCTGTGATTATGACTGCCTATTAATCCCAATTTGTAGCATGGTAATAGGGGCTTATTAGGAGATTAGTAATACTCAAAATGACATGTGGTTTGAAAATCGGGTGTGGCCACATATTCCTTGGATGTCACCAAGATTCGTATATAACAATACTTCCTCTAGAAACAGACCACATATGAGATGGTGCCCGTATATTTTTCCTTACTTGGTCTCTTCCAGCTAGAGAATTGAGATAACTTTATTTAATGTGCATCCTTAAATTGTGACTTCTTTAGAGATCATAGTAGGTAAATTATTAGCTTGCTAGCTTCTTCAAATGAGAAAGAAAAAACTTCTGGAAGTAAAATCAGGACAATTTTTGTACATGTACTTACAATCCTCTATACTGAGATTTTGTGAAATTGGAGAAACTGTAACTACTCTTAAAAAAAAAAAAAAAAAAGATCCTTTCTTTTCTATTTGTCCTTATATAATGCTTCTGTGTTTTGGATAGTGTCTTTAATCCAATTATGAAGTTCAGTCTTTTAAATACAGGTATCCCTCAGTATGCCCACAGAATTGACTCCAGAACCTCTGTATAGACTGAATTCCATGCACACTCAAGTCCCACAGGTGGCCCTATGGAACCACTTAAATGAAAATTTGCCCCTCTGTGTATATGGGGTTTGCATCCCTTGAATAGTATATTTTCTTTTTATTATTATACTTTAAGTTCTACGGTACATGTGCACAACGTGCAGGTTTGTTACATATGTATACATGTGCCATGTTGGTGTGCTGCACCCATTAACTCGTCATTTACATTAGGTATATCTCCTAATGCTATCCCTCCCCTCTCTACCCTCCCCACAATAGGCCCCGGTGTGTGATGTTCTCCTTCCTGTGTCCAAGTGATCTCATTGTTCAATTCCCACCTATGAGTGAGAACATGTGGTGTTTGGTTTTCTGTTCCTGTCATAGTTTGTTGAAAATGATGGTTTCCAGCTGCATCCATGTCCCTACAAAGGACACAAACTCATCCTTTTTTATGGCTGCATAGTATTCCATGGTGTATATGTGACACATTTTCTTAATCCAGTCTGTCACTGATGGACATTTGGGTTGATTCCAAGTCTTTGCTATTGTGAATAGTGCTGCAATAAACATACGTGTGCATGTGTCTTTACAGCAACATGATACTGGGTATATACCCAGTAATGGGATGGCTGGGTCAAATGGTATTTCTAGTTCTAGATCCCTGAGGAATCGCCACACTGTTTTCCACAATGGTTGAACTAGTTTATAGTCCCACCAACAGTGTAAAAGTGTTCCTGTTTCTCCACATCCTCTCCAGCACCTGTTGTTTCCTGACTTTTTAATGATTGCCATTCTAACTGGTGTGAGATGGTATCTCATTGTGGTTTTGATTAGCATTTCTCTGATGGTGAGTGATGAGCATTTTTTCATGTGTCTATTGGCTGTATGAATGTCTTCTTTTGAGAAATGTCTGTTCATATCCTTTGCCCACTTTTTGATAGGGATGTTTGTTTTTTTTCTTGTAAATTTGTTTGAGTTCTTTGTAGGTTCTGGATATTAGCCCTTTGTCAGATGAGTAGATTGCAAAAATTTTCTCCCATTCTGTAGGTTGCCTGTTCACTCTGATGGTAGTGTCTTTTGCTGTGCAGAAACTCTTTAGTTTAATTAAATCCCATTTGTCAATTTTGGCTTTTGTTGCTGTTGCTTTTGGTGTTTTAGACATGAAGTCCTTGCCCATGTCTATGTCCTGAATGGTATTACCTAGGTTTTCTTCTAGGGTTTTTATGGTTTTAGGTCTAACATTTAAGTTTCTAATCCATCTTGAATTAATTTTCGTTTAAGGAGTAAGGAATGGATCCAGTTTCAGCTTTCTACTTATGGCTAGCCAGTTTTCTCAGCACCATTTATTAAATAGGGAATCCTTTCCCCATTTCTTGTTTTTGTCAGTTTTGTCAAAGATCAGATGGCTGTAGATGTGTGATATTATTTCTGAGGGCTCTGTTCTGTTCCATTGGTCTATATCTCTGTTTTGGTACCAGTACCATGCTGTTTTGGTTACTGTAGCCTTGTAGCATAGTTTGAAGTCAGGTAGTGTGATGCCTCCATCTTTGTTCTTTTGGCTTAGTGTTGTCTTGGCAATGTGGGGTCTTTTTTGGTTCCATATGAACTTTAAAGCAGTTTTTTCCAATTCTGTGAAGAAAGTCATTGGTAGCTTAATGGGGATGGCATTGAATCTATAAATTACCTTGGGCAGTATGGCCATTTTCACAATATTGATTCTTCCTATCCATGAGCATGGTATGTTCTTCCATTTGTGTCCTCTTTTTATTTCACTGAGCAGTGGTTTGTAGTTCTCCTTGAAGAGGTCCTTGACATCCCTTGTAAGTTGGATTCCTAGGTATTTTATTCTCTTTGAAGCTATTGTGAATGGGAGTTCATTCATGATTTGGCTCTTTGTTTGTCTGTTACTGGTGTATAGGAATGCTTGGAAGTTTGCACATTGACTTTGTATCCTGAGACTTTGCTGAAGTTGCTTATCAGCTTAAGGAGATTTTGGGCTGAGATGATGGGGTTTTCTAAATATACAATCATATCATCTGCAAACAGGGACAATTTGACTTCTTCTTTTCCTAACTGAATACTTTATTTCTTTCTCTTGCCTGATTGCCCTAGCCAGAACTTCCAACACTATGTTGAATAGGAGTGGTGAGAGAGGGCATCCCTGTCTTGTGCCAGTTTTCAAAGGGAATGCTTCCAGTTTTTGCCCATTCAGTATGATATTGGCTGTGGGTTTGTCATAAATAGCTCTTATTATTTTGAGATATGTTCCATCAATGCCGAATTTATTGAGAACTTTTAGCATGAATGGCTATTTAATTTTGTCAAAGGCCTTTTCTGCATCTATCGAGATCATTATTTGGTTTTTGTCTTTGATTCTGTTTATATGCTGGATTACATTTATTGATTTGCATATGTTGAACCAGCCTTGCATCCCAGGGAAGAAGCCCACTTGATCATGGTGGATAAGCTTTTTGATGTGCTGCTGGATTTGGTTTGCCAGTATTTTATTGAGGATTTTTGCATCAATGTTCATCAGGAATATTGGTCTAAAATTCTCTTTTTTTGTTGTGTCTCTGCCAGGCTTTGGTATCAGGATGATGTTGGCCTCATAAAATGAGTTAGAGAAGAGTCCCTCTTTTTTTATTGATTGGAATAGTTTCAGAAGGAATGGTACCAGCCCCTCCTTGTACCTCTGGTGGAATTCAGCTGTGAATCCGTCTGGTCCTGGATTTTTTTGGTTGGTAGGCTATTAATTGTTGCCTCAATTTCAGAGCCTGCTATTGGTCTATTCAGGGATTTAACTTCTTCCTGGTTTAGTCTTGGGAGAGTGTAAGTGTCCAGGATATTATCCTTTTCTTCTAGGTTTTCTAGTTTATTTGCGTAGAGGTGTTTATAGTATTCTCTGACGGTAGTTTGCATTTCTGTGGGGTCGGTGGTGATATCCCCTTTATTATTTTTTATTGCATCTATTTGATTCTTCTCTCTTGTCTTCTTCATTAGTCTTGCTAGCAGTCTATCAATTTTGTTGATCTTTTCACATAACCACCTCCTGTATTCATTGATTTTTTGGAGGGTTTTTTTGTGTCTCTATCTCCTTCAGTTCTGCTCTGATCTTAGTTATTTCTTGCCTTCTGCTAGCTTTTGAATGTGTTTGCTTTTGCTTCTCTAGTTCTTTTAATTGTGATGTTAGGGTGTCAATTTTAGATATTTCCTGCTTTGTCTTGTGGACATTTAGTGCTATAAATTTCCCTCTACACACTGCTTTAAATGTGTCACAGAGATTCTGGTATGTTGTATCTTTGTTCTCATTGGTTTCAAAGAACATCTTTATTTCTGCCTTCATTTTGTTATGTACCCAGTAGTCATTTAGGAGCAGGTTGTTCAGTTTCCATGTAGTTGAGCGGTTTTGATTGAGTTTCTTAGTCCTGAGTTCTAGTTTGATTGCACTGTGGTCTGAGAGACAGTTTGTTATAATTTCTGTTCTTTTACATTTGCTGAGGAGTGCTTTGCTTCCAATTATGTGGTCAATTTTGGAATAAGTGTGGTGCTGAGAAGAATGTATATTCTGTTGATTTGCAGTGGAGAATTCTGTAGATGTCTATTTGGTCCATTTGTTGCAGAGTTCAGTTCAATTCCTGGATATTCCTGTTAACTTTCTGTCTCATTGATCTGTCTAATGTTGACAGTGGGGTGTTAAAGTCTCCCATTATTATTGTTTGGGAGTTTAAGTCTCTTTGTAAGTCTCTAAGGACTTGCTTTATGAATCTGGGTGCTCCTGTATTGGGTGCATATATATTTAGGATAGTTAGCTCTTCCTGATGAATTGATCCCTTTACCATTAGGTAATGGCCTTGTCTCTTGATCTTTGATGGTTTAAAGTCTGTTTTATCAGAGACTAGGATTGCAACCCCTGCTTTTTTTTGTTCTCCATTTGCTTGGTAGATCTTCCTCCATCCCTGTATTTTGAGCCTATGTGTGTCTCTGCATGTGAGATTGGTCTCCTGAATACAGCAAACTGATGGGTCTTGACTCCTTATCCAATTTGCCATTCGGTGTCTTTTAATTGGACCATTTAGTCCATTTACATTTAAGGTTAATATTGTTATGTGTTAACTTGATCCTGTCATTATGATATTAGCTGGTTAGTTTGCTCGTTAGTTGATGCAGTTTCTTTCTAGCATCAATGGTCTTTATATTTTGGCATGTTTTTGCAATGACTGGTACTGGTTGTTCTTTTCCATGTTTAGTGCTTCCTTCAGGATCTCTTGTAGGGCAGGCCTGGTGGTGACAAAATCTCTAAGCATTTGCTTGTCTGTAAAGGATTTTATTTCTCCTTCACTGATGAAACCTAGTTTGGCTGGATATGAAATTCTGGGTTGAAAATTCTTTTCTTCAAGAACATTGAATATTAGCCCCCACTCTCTTCTGACTTGGTGAGTTTCTGCCGAGAGATCTGCTGTCAGTCTGATGGGCTTCCCTTCGTGGGTAACTCGACCTTTCTCTCTGGCTGCCTTTAACATTTTTTCCTTCATTTCAATCTTGGTGAATCTGACAATTATGTACCTTGGAGTTGCCCTTCTCGAGTGGTATCTTTGTGGCATTCTCTGTGTTTCCTGAATTTGAATGTTGGCCTGCCTTACTAGGTTGGGGAAGTTCTCCTGGATGATATCCTGCAGAGTGTTTTCCAACTTGGTTCCATTTTCCCTGTCACTTTCGGGTACACCAATCAGATGTAGATTTGGTCTTTTCACATAATCCCATATTTCTTGGAGGCTTTGTTCATTTCTGTTTACTCTTTTTTCTCTACACTTCTATTCTTGCTTCATTTCATTCATTTGATCTTCAATCACTGATACTTTTTCTTCCAGTTGATCGAGTCAGTTACTGAAGCTTGTGCATTTGTCACGTAGTTCTCATGTCATGGTTTTCATCTCTATCAGTTCTTTTAAGGTCTTCTCTGCATTGATTATTCTAGTTATCCATTCATTCATTCTTTTTTCAAGGTTTTTAGTTTCTTTGTGCTGGGTACATAGTTCCTCCTTTAGCTCCGAGAAGTTTGATGGACTGAAGCCTTCTTCTCTCAACTTGTCAAGTCATTCTCCGTCCAGCTTTGTTCCATTGCTGATGATGAGCTGCGTTCCTTTAGAGGGAGAGATGCACTCTGATTTTTTGAATTTCCAGCTTTTCTGAACTTCTTTTTCCCCATCTTTGTGGTTTTATCTACCTTTGGTCTTTGATGATGGTGACATACTGATGGGGTTTTGGTGTGGGTGTCCTTTCTGCTTATTAGTTTGCCTTCTAACAATCAGGACCCTCAGCTGCAGGTCTGTTGGAGCTTGCTTGAGGTCCACTCCAGACCTTGTTTGCCTGTGTACCAGCAGCCGAGGCTGCAGAAGATAGAATATTGCTGAACAGTGAGTGTTGTTGTCTCATTCTTGCTCTGGAAGCTTCATCTCAGGAGTGTACACAGCCATGTGAGGTGTGAGGTGTTGGTCTGAACCTAGTGGGGGATGTCTCCCAGTTAGGCTACTCAGTGGTCAGGGACCCACTTGAGCAGGCAGTCTGTCCATTCTCAGATCTCAACCCCCGTGCTGGGAGAACCACTGCTCTCTTCAAAGCTGTCAGACAGGGACAGAAGTTTTTGCTGCTTTTTGTTTAGCTATGCCCTGTCCCCAAAGGCGGAGTCTACAGAGGCAGGCAGGCCTCCTTGAGCTGTGGTGGACTCCACCCAATTCGAGCTTCCCAGCGGCTTTGTTTACCTACTTAAGCCTCAGCAATGGTGGGCACCCCTCCCCTAGCCTCGCTGCCACCTTGCAGTTAGATCTCAGACTGCTGTGCTAGCAATGAGGGAGGCTCTGTGGGCGTGGGACCCTCTGGGCCAGGTGTGGGATATAATCTTCTGGTGTGCCATTTGCTAAGACCCTTGGTAAAGCGCAGTATTAGGGTGGGAGTTACCTGATTTTCCAGGTACCTCAATTTCCTTTGGCTAGGAAAAGGAATTCCCTTCCCCCTTGTGCTTCCCAGGTGAGGTTATGCCTCACCCTGCTTCAGCTCTTGCTGTCAGGCTGCACCCGTGGACCAGCATCGACTGTCTGACATGCCCCAGTGAGATGATCCCATTACCTCAGTTGAAAAAGCAGAAATCACCCATCTTCTGTGTCACTCATGCTGGCAGCTGGAGGCTGGAGCTCTTCCTATTTGGCCATCTCGGGCACCCCCAATTTTAGGATTTTCATAAGCAACCATTACATTGTTTTGCCAATTGTTCCCCCCATATAAAGTAGTTTAGAATATAATTATCTTAGTAGGACTCAGTTTTATGGCTGCAACCTCCACCTTCCAGGTTCAAGCGATTCTCCAGCCTCAGTCCCTAGAGTAGTTGAGATTACAGGTGCTCGCTACCATGCCTGGCTAATTTTTATATTTTTAGTAGAGACAGGGTTTCACCATGTTGACCAGGATGGTCTCAAACTCCTGACCCCAGATAATCCACCCACCTCGACCTCCCAAAGTGATGGGATTACAGATGTGAGCCACTGTGCCTGGCTTCTTTCCTTTCAGTCTTTCTCCTCTCAGTCTTTCTGTCTCTTATTCTATTAGTTATTTCACTTCTCCTTCAGGTTATATAGAAGTTGAAATATATGCATTAGTGTGCAAAATACAATAAATCTGCAACATTATTTTTTTGTATATAGCTCGATGATTGATATAAACTATTTGATCACAGAAATATCACCATGTAAATCAAACTGCTTAGCTGCTATTTATTTTGCCGTTACTTCTAATGGCAAAAACCACAATTACTTTTGTATCTACCTAATACATAAAAATTGAGCTATTATAGAGGATTTATGCTTCAGTGCAGGTATTTACATTGATTTATAAAAAGTAAATTTCAATGACTTTTATGTTGGTAATCTGTATTGTTCTGAACTGTTCTTTTAGTATCATATTTCTGTTTGGAAATAGTGGATGTATATTTGATGTATTATTTCTTATCATTGGGTAATTTGATTATTTTAAGTGTAGATATCTATTATTCCCCTGATTGTTAAAAAGTAATAATGGCATGTAACAAGAGTATAATGGTAATACTTGTTGCAAACATGTGTAATATTTATCAAACTGACTTGATTATCTATACATATATATGCACACAAAATTATAAAGTGTTAATCATCATATGAGGAGATGTTTTTTCATTAGAATGCATTTTCCTTCATAATTTTAGACTCTTTGTTTCTATACTAATATAACATTTTGATTCTTCTTTAAATTAACAGACAAGAACTTTTCTTGTTGACAGTCTTATTTAGCTGCCTTTTGTCCCATCATCTCTGTAATGACTGTGCTGAGCATCACAATTGCTTGAGACAGTTTTACTTGCATTTCCTCAATGCACTTCCCTTTTAACCTCTATATAAGATCAATATTTAATCACCTTTTTAAAATCTAAATTTTTACCATGTCTCTCCAAAATGACCTATTTGTCCATCATGTACAAGATTTCTTCATCCTATAAAGTTCTAAATGGATTAGAGGTAATAGAGTATATATTTCAAAGAAAATATTACTGTTTGAAAAGATAATTTGAATGTGTGGAAAGTTAAATTTTTCACTTAACACAATTAATAAAGGGCACATTCCTCATACATATGTAACTGCTCAACTTATACTTTATTAGGTGTTAGGTGATGCAATGCATATGGTGATTAATTAAAAAACATTTAAACATTCACAAATATAAATCTGCTATTTTTGTTAAATTACTGTGTGAAGGGATTTTTCAAAGTTTATTCTACGTAAGCTCAAACAACCCTGAGGAATATCTATAGTATTTCCATATTATATGTAAGAAACCTGAGATCTTAAAATTAAGCAATTTGTCATAAATTGCCCTGCTGGTAAATCATGGGCTTACTGTTTATTTACATTCACACTATCTTCAAGAATTATTTTATTTTTGTGTTCTCACCAGGATTATTACGGTGACCTCCTAATCAGTCTCCCTTCAAATCTTGTGCTTCCAATGCCCTTAATATCATCTACTTTATTGCCAGAATTAACTTTCTATACAAATATGTGACATGTCCCTTTATTTAATAAAATTCTATATATCCTTGGGGTTCTGTTTCAATACCATCTTTTTCAGATATTCTTTCCTTACCCTTTTATTTCCTCCAGGCTAGCTTAACTATTAATATTGTAGTTGTCATACTTCCTGTATATTTGTAAGGTATGACTTACACCTAATAAATTATAGTCATATACTTATTTGTCTTTCTTCAACACCTGACTGAAATTTTGGCAAGAATAATCTATACTTTATTTCTATGTACCTTTCTTATAACAGAATGTTTGGATTTCTGTCAATTTATTAAAATACTATATGAATAAAGATTAAGTGTGTATCTATACACAAGAATGTCATGAGAGCCTTGGAAAATTGCACTACATCTAATACCTTGGCCTCAATTTGTAGAATTTAAAGACATTTATGAAGAATATACAACAATAATAGTGATATAGTAAGTATGCATATATGACTTTTACAAAGTGTCCAGGTTATTAAATATTATGTATATCAAGTGATAAATAAATCACTGACTCTGTATCTCCTACATAAATAGAAAATCTTATGATAAATTTTTTCATAGAATAATATTTTGTTTTATAGTATATTTTAATTCCCTGAGCTAACTGTTTCACTACAAAATGTTGGAATGACAGTATTTATTTATACTATTAGGAAATATTTTAGAAAATTTAAGGAATATGTATGAATATGTTCCATACATTTCCTATAATTTTATTGATAATATAAACAAATACTATTTTTATATTTACGTATAATCACAATAATATTTTTTAAATGCAGGAGGTAATATTTAGCTAGGAATATCAAAATTATATTTGGAGATTAAAAACTTGGGTATGTTCAATTTTAACTTGTACTTATTGGCTTTCCCATCTCTTTCTCTTTTGCTTAATCATATTGGGTCATTTTTTATATTTCCTCACAATTTTTCACAAATAAACATCCCTAAAATGCTATGTATTTTATGGTTGCTTTAGATCTGGTGGCAGGTATATGTTATTTGATATTCCCTTTTATGTGTTTCTTTAAATGTACACACGTATGCTTTCTGATAAAAAATGATTGTGCAAATGACAAATTTTTCAATAAGTATAAAATAATGCCAGGCGCGGTGGCTCACGCCTGTAATCCCAGCACTTCAGAAGGCCGAGATGGATGGATCACCTGAGGTCAGGAACCCGACACCAACCTGGCCAACACGGCGAAACACCGTCTCTACTAAACATATAAAAATTAGCCGGGCATTTTGGTACATGCCTGTAATCCCAGCTACTCAGAAGGCTGAGGTAGGAGAATCACTTGAACCCGGGAGGCGAAACTTGCTGTGAGCCGAGATCGTGCCACTGCACTTCAGGCTGGGTGACAAAGGAAGACCCTGTCTCAAAAATAAATAAATAAAATAAATACATAAATAAATAAGGAATAATAAAGTAACTCATATAGCTAAATTGGGATTTTTTCAAACGCTTTGGCATTTTGAAATAATGCATTTTGTAATGATGAAATGTTAGGTTTAATGAAATGTCACGTGTATGTCTTCAGCACTTGAAATTTAGACATTCCTAAGAACAAGCCAGGAACCTGAATTTGTTTTTTCACTGTACTTGTATATGCTGTGAACCTTAAATATAGGCATTTACATCTTTGTTAAAGAAATATTTGATTTAAAAATGATAATATAAATAAGGAAACTTAAGGGAGGCAACAGAACATTCTCATGTAAAAGCATAACATGTTTGTTTAATACTTTTGACATTTCAAAACACGCTTTGCCAAACAATTTATAAAATATTTTTATTTTTAAAGTAAACTCAGATAGTGATTATAAATAATAAAATAAATTAAAACAAAAATACTTTTCTAACTATATTTAGAACAGTGCTATCTAATTCTGTGTTTGATATAAATAAAAATAAAACATATTTTGTATCATTGAAATTTTTATCATAATTGAATGTGTTTTATAAATCTGCCATTAGAAAAACTATATAGTGTTCTTAATTCTCTATACTGAGTCATATTGTGTTACCACTGAACTAAACAAATATACGTAAGTGGAAAAATATTGCTGCTCACTGCAATTTAAATATTTAATTTAATGTTTATTAAATCCAACATATTTGACAATATGAATTTTTAATTTATACTAAAACAAGTTTTCCTTTAAATGTTCTTAAATGAAAATCATTTCTGCCAACAAAAGATGAAGAGAGAGAAAACTGGCAATTCTAAATTTCTACTTTATTCAACTAAGAATGGGAGGCGCTATGTTTTTTCATACAATAAATGATAAATCTTATTTAGTTTATAAATAATTAAGGGCAATGGAAACTGTGAGTATAAAATAAAAATCCTACAGCCTTAGTTGGTTGCCTTTCTTCTCACAAAATGTTTAAAGTGATCCTTGACATTTTCAGAACAGAGTTTGGGAATCCATTTATATGAACTTTTGATTGTTAAATTAACTACTTAGACTCTAATCTTAGATAATTTTGATTATGTGTAGCAGATATTTAATCATGGATTTGAAAGTCTAAGATTGTGATACTAGGACACCACTCTCTCTAAAATTTTATATTTAAAAAAAGTGAAAGACCATGTTCAAGATATTTTACTAAAAGAAACTACATACGCTCAATACATTCATCTATTGTCTATTTTTAGAATTAAATAAAATACTAGTACTTGAATGTTTTCTGTGATATGACTGTTTGTAATTAACATAATTAATTTACATAAATATACATGTATATGTATTTATCTTACAGATTGTTGATGAATATTCACATGTATAGTTTATTTCTCAGCATTGTTTTATTCTTAATGGAAGTTTTGTAAATAATAACATTTAATTTTCTTCCATTTGTTCTGTATATTCAGAACATACAGAAAACAAGTTGATTACTTTCTAAAATAGCACCAACCTTTGACAGTACAATTGTTTATCTGAATACAAAGTAATGATTTAATAGGGAATGTCAAATAAATCTTGTTGCTAGTCAGATTTATGGTGGAAAAGTCAACAAGGAATTAAGTCAAGAAAAGGAATAATGTTGTAGGTGCAAAAGAAGTTCATAAATTATTTATTGTCAATGGTAAAACTATTGGTATGCTCTGCATGCGATTTTGACTGAACAAAAACCTGTCATTCACTGTATCTCTAATCTGATATTTCAGTTAACTTAATCTTTGGAAACATTATGTTTTAAAGATTATGAAATTAGGGAAAAATGAACAACTACAAATATTTTCTTTGAAAATGACCTCACTCTTAAAATTATGATAGCATGTATATGTACCTATTTGGTTCATTTACTTTGCTGTTTAAGGTCCCATTATTTTAAATTATTTTACCAGTTTTATATTTCTACAGACACAGTTAAATAACTGATCATGTAAACCAGTGATATGAAAAATTAAATTCAGTAAAATCAGGCAAATGCTAAAACACATCACAATAAAATAGTTGTTAATCTAAACTTTCTTCTAAATAATTATTACTTTCCTGACATTGGTATAGCAGGATGTACCCAATAACCTATTTCTATGATAGTATAATTGACATAATTATGATAATTAATAATCATAGTTTACCTATTACATTTTGCCTTTTCACTTAAAATAATAGAGGAAATTCAGACTCTCATGGCTAACACAATGTATACACACATAATATAAACTATTTAATAATTTAAAATAGTCATATACCTACTTATGAATCTGTGGTGATTTCCTATGAAATTTTACAGGGCAAGTAGTATAGTGTGAGTATACTATAGATGACAGCTCTGTACAATATTCTAATCTAAATTGGTAAATTGAAGGGTAGCTAATGATGATTATGAGTATCATTGCCTGTTATACTATATTGCTGTCAAATTAGCTTAATGAATTTCAAAGCATATTTTGATTGTGAATATAATACTGGTTTCATATATGCTTGGTTAGTAGAGGTATAACAAAACCAATTATCTTTACATGATGATATCTAAGAATTCAGCAATCCAACCATTTAAACAAGAGCTCAAACCTCAAAGACAGTAGTCTGTTGGTCAAACATCTTTCTGCTTCTCAGAGAATCCACAATGCAATCTCAACCCTGTGGATGTGTATTCTTCCATCTGCTTGAGAGGAAGATTTTTCTACAGTGTTCTTGTCAGTGTATTGGAGGCCATAAGTAACAACGCTGCTATCACTCAATTAGAGGGCAGAAAGAGCAATTTCTCTATAAGTACTGGTAGGTTAACCAAGTTGAATGATTTTGTTCCTTTGCTTATAAATGACTGTGCTTTTATCCCCCATTGAGGGATTGATTTGGCCTAGAATTTCCTTTTCATCAGGATGTGCTCACATAGAAGCAAGACACAGAAGTGAGAACTTATAGATTGTTCTTTCTCCACCTCCAACATGCAAGAAAATTTATGTGTTTGAAAATGTATATGACATTCACCCATTGGTCCATTGTTAGGACCATTCATTTACTTAATATGTAGACATTTTCTATTTTTTATATTTGGACAGCTAAAACTACCACATCTGATTGGAATAATCATTCTAGTATTTTAAAATCAGGTCAAATTATTTATTTCCAAATAAATCCATAAAAGTTGAATTATTAGGCTTATGAGCCTAGTAAGGCATATGACAATTCAAAAAAAATCAGATATTTTTTATGTCAGCTTAAATTTAGGTGAAATTGTGTAGCTCATATGTGAACTTACATTGTAGTAAGAACATCTAACATCATGAGATCTAAACTCTTAAGTTTGTAAGTGTGAAATAAAGTATTGTTAACTATGGGAACAATATAGTACGGCAGATCTCTAGAATGTATTCAATTTACATTATGGGCATTTTTATGGTTTTTGATTTGTACTACCATGTTGTTCTTTAATAGGATATATCAAAGTATATCATCATAGTATTTGAATGTCTTCTTTAAGCCTTACTATTTCTTAATCTGAATTATCTGCTTATATATGAACTAAAACATTACACTTTTAATTTGAATTTGTTTGTTTACTGTTAGATGGGCATTTTCCCATATTTTTGTTCATTATTTTTTGTTCGAAGTGAACTTTTCATTTAATTTTTCCAATTACTATTTGAGATCCTAATGTTTTCATGTACATTTAAACAAATCATTTATGCACAATATACAGTAACCAAGTATGTTTTGCTTAGTATTGATAATTTCACTTCATTTTATCTTAATTATGATATATTCTATGATTCACTAAAGTTTCATAATTTGTGCAGCACAACCTTGTAAATTTTGTGATTGTTGGCTAAAATTATGATAGATTTTTTATAACAGTTCTAACAAATATTTATCTTTCTGATAAACTACAAAAAAATTATTTTTATTGTGTTTAACTATGTGATCTATGCTTTTTCTCAGCTTGAAAACATGTTCAATTATTTACTTTCAAAAGGTAGGTAAATTTGGATTTGTTTCCAATAATATGATAGATTATATAGAGTAGTATGTGACTCCCACTGATAGATCACCTACAATAACTAATCAAAACATAGAAAATGTTTTGAGCATGAAGTTTAAATAGAAGGAGGATTATGGAAAGCCCAAGAGGTAGAAAAAAATTGACAAGAAAAAATTGATGAATTTGACTAGATTAAAAATTAGGGATCTCTATTCATCAAAAAACACAAGAAAGAATGTGGACAAAAACAAAGTTAACAACTGAGGAAAGGCATTTGATACACATAGAAAATATGTTTGAAACACATATAACAGAAAAACCCAAATTTGTAAGAAACTATAGGAGAAGCTATATGTGTATATGTGTGTGTGTATATATATATACATATATAAATATATAAAATAAATAATTAAATTAAAGAAAAAGGAAAAGAGAATAAAATTGATGGGTTGTAAACATTTGACAATATGTTAAGCCTAATTAAGAATAAGTATGTAAGTTAAGACCACAATGAGATGTAATTGTCCACCTATAAGATGGCAATTTCTCCAAATTCTTATCATTAGCATCAATTTTCCCTTGAATTCCAATCCCGTGTCCCCAACTTTCTACTCTATTAAAACTGTACTTGGATGATTATGCTTGTGATTATGCTTGTTCAAATGCTTTTCTTGTCATATTTCCCATCTTTATAATTTTATGCTTTGATCGTTTAGGAACAAAACAAAACAAAACACGTAGACTCTTCCCTGACTACTCTCTTTCTCTCACATTCAGTCAGAGACATCCACCGTGTTAGTAAATCCATAGGCTCTACCTGTAAATTATATCCAGAAATTCACAACTTTCTCACCAGTTATTGTGCTGCCACCCAGGCAGAAAAACAAATTATATGCCAATAATTTCCCTGCTCTTCTCTTTCTTCATTATAGCCTATTTACAAAACAGAAACCAAAGTGACTCTTTGAATATATGAATGATATCTTGTCATTTGTCTGCTCAAAGCATTTCTATAACCTCCCATTTTTTTCAAAGTAGGAGCCAAAATTCTCCCAAAGGCTTTGCAATACCCAGCATCATCTGGGTCATCAGTAGTTCCTTCTGTTCTTTTACTAATTCATCCCACCTAGCTATCCTAGCCGCTTTGTGCGCGCTCTCTCTCTCTCTCTCTGTGTGTGTGTGTGTGTGTGTGTTTAAATATATCAGGCACCCTCCAGCCCCTCCACCTTCTATTTTTTTAAATTTAATATGTGATATTATCATTTAGTAAACTAGTAATTTATTTTTATGTCTCCTATTCATAGTTGGCTTCTCCTCACTAGGATGTAAGCTGCATGGAAGCAGCTTATTTATTCTGGAATGTATCGCAAGATGCTAAAACAATATTTGGTACAAAATTGTTCTTATTTATTAATTAAAGGAATGAATCCCTGTAATGCACATTTTACAATGCAAATAATGTGCCTGCTACTAAGAAGGCATCCAAAGATGTATTACTATTCTGGCGTGGTGAAAACAATCTAATGGGTAAGGAGGTAGGGGTTACAGTTTATTAGAACAGAGAAAAGCCATTTTCCAGGGCCCTAACTCCATACTGGGGTCTATAACTTTGCTAGAAAGGGGAATACATCTGTAGTAGTTACTTCAGAAGATATTAACACCTGGCTAATTTTATTGTATGGCAATGTCATCTCATTAAATTTTTCTATTTATAAATTTAAATAGGGATACTATGGGAATCAGTAATATAGTAAGTTTCTAGCCAATATTTTCTTAACCATGTGATTGTCATAGCCGCCAAAACTACTGCTTGGCCAGAAAGATTCTTCAGAATGTGGTTCAGGTTAGAGTCAGTATACAGTAGATCATAAATATTTGGATACTTCATTTTGCATAGTGCAGAGTTGCCTTAGAAAATGGTGGCAATTCATCTTAGGAGAGATCAAGTGGATGCATTTTTTTGGTTATGGAAGGCTGTTTCCCCAAAGTTTTCCAGCTCTCATTTTATTCAAGGATATCTAGATTAATAACTAATTCATGTCTGTGACCTGGCAAGAGGACATAAACTATTTTTGTTTTGTGTTTTGCTTTGTTTTATTTTTAAGAGGCTGAAGTCAGGTCTTTGTTGAAAAGATAAAGATATTTTTCCTCCCTAATGAAAATCAATTAATGGCATAATGAATTTAATTTTATCTACCACCACCTCAGTAGGATTGGAAGTCATATTGGGATTCTGCTCCTACTCCAACTAACATTCTCATTCCAAAATAAAATGTGAATCATTTTTTTTCTAAATAATGTGGTGTTTTAATCACCAATCTAGCTTTCAAGACTTTAATGAACGGAGAGCTTTGTAGGATGTCTTCATGATTTAGTTGGGAGAGAGGAAGGAGAATGATATATCCAAAACATATTCCAGTCCCTTGGAATTATTGAATTTTTTCCTCTATATTAGTTCAAGTGTTCCTGGCCTCCTGCTGACATCTAGAACAGGCTGTTTAAATCTAGACTTTCATTAGATAATTGAATACCATTGCCTATGAAATAACATAAAATACAAAATAATATTCATTAATTATTGTTTAATATACTGAGTCCAATAATTGAATGTACTGTTATGCCACTGTGGATCATAGGCTATACATCTTTGTATAGATACAGATCATCTCGTTCCCCCTATATTTCCAGAAAGCAAATTTCAAATACACAGTGGAAACTAAAGAAATGTCTAAAATCCACTTTATGTTGCTCATGTGTATATTAGTCATATATTAGAATATACCATTAGAATGGAAAATGAATTTTGTCAAATGGGCATGTTGAACAGATTAAACATTTGAGTTGTATAAAATTTTGATAGGTAGACTTTAGTTACAGGATGGTTTACAGCTACAGTTAATCAACTGAGACTTGACAATTATTGTTCAAAACTTGTAAACTAGGGAACCTCTGATGAGTTTTGTGTGTGGGGATGGGTGGTTGATTGTTGAAACAGTTTGTGCTTAACCAGTTTGTACTTATCTCTTTGGGAAACACTGAATTATCCCTAAGTCTTTGAAAGCTGTTGCTGAAATAAACTTCAGCAGTTTGTCTATATATTTTTCTTTTTCCTTTTCTTTACTTCTTCTAAAAAAAATTGGGATACCTGTGCAGGTTTGTTACATAGGTATATGCGTGCCATGCTGGTTTGCTGTATCTATTAACCCATCCTCTAAGTTCCCTCCCTTCACCTCCCAACTACCAACAGGCCCAGGTATGTGTTATTTCCCTCTCAGTGTCCAAGTGTTCTCAACGTTCAACTCCCACTTATGAGTGAGAGCATGCAGTGTTTGGTTTTCTGTCCTGTTTTAGTTTGCTGAAGATGATGGCTTCCCGCTTGATCCATACCCCTGCAAAGGACATGATCTCATTCCTTTTTATGGCTGCATAGTATTCCATGGTGTATATGTACCACATTTTCTTTATCATTGAGGGGCATTTGGGTTGGTTCCATATCCTTGCTATTGTAAATTGTGTTGCAGTAAAAATACGTGTGCATGTGTCTTTATAATAGAATTATTTATATTCCATTTGACCCAGTAATGGGATGGCTGGGTTAAAAGGTATTTCTGGTTCTAGATCCTTGAGAAATCACCATACTGTTTTTCACAATGGTTAAACTAATTTACATTCACACCAACAGTGTAAAAGCATTACTATTTCTTCACAGCCTTGCCAGAATCTGTGGTTTCTTGACTTTTTAATAATTGCCTTTCTGACTGGCATGAGATGGTATCTCATAATGGTTTTGATTTGCATTTCTCTGATGATCAGTGATGTTGAGTTTTTTTTTTTTTTCATATGTTTGTTGGCCACATAAATGTGTTCTTTTGAGAAATTTCTGTTCATATCTTTTGTCCACTTTTTGATGGGGTTGTTTTTTTTTCTTATAAATATGTTTAAGTTCCTTGTAAATTCTGGATATTAAACCTTTGTCAGATGGGTAGATTGCAAAAATTTTCTCCCACTCTATAGGTTGCCTGTTCAGTCTGATGATAGTTTCTTTTGCTGTGCAGAATCTCTTTAGTTTAATTAGCTCCCATTTTTCAATTTTGACTTTTGTTGCAATTGCTTTTGGTATCTTCATCATGAAGTCTTTGCCCATACCTATGTCTTGAATGGTATTACCTAGGTTTTCTTCTAGGGTTTTTACAGTTTTGGGTTTTACATTTAAGTGTTTAATCCATCTTGAGTTAATTTTTGTACAAGGTGTAAAGAAGGGGTCCAGTTTCAGTTTTCTGCATATGGCTAGTCAGTTTTCCCAGCACCATTTACTGAATAGGAGATCCTTTCCCCATCGCATTTCTTTAGTTTTCCTGTTGTCCTCATTGATCACTGGTAAGCCACGGCTGGAAAATACACTGCATTTTATTGGCAATGTTAAGTTCAGATAAGCACTACTATAAAATTATCTATGGCCATATGTTTTAACCAGCTTTAGGTAGTCTGTGTTCAGTCATCTTTTACTGGATTAGCTTGGAGGTCCAAAGCTGAAATAGCATGATTAAAGACTTTGAAGAACTCACATTTGAATGACACATTGCAGAAAACACTTACAATATTTAGAACTTATAATGCATTTATAAGTCAGTGGCCAAAGATAAACAACTAAGACCAAGGGAATACATTCAATCCTAAATCTGTATACCCTGCAGTATCAGATATGAGTATGTCAGCCTAATTGGTAATTTTCCAGTATCTATTAGTCCAAATATATTTAGTAATGTTATGTAGTGGTATAAATTGGTGGCTCCATCAAAATTATTTCCATATTCCAATCCATGGAACCTATGAATCTTACTTTATTTAAATAAACAGTCTTGGAAGATGTTATTAAATTAAGGATTTTGATATGAAGAAATTTTCCTGGATTATCCAGATGGACTTCAAATTTAATAATCATTGATCTTTTAAGAGATAAGCAGAGAAGAAGGTAGACGCACACACAAAAGTAAGTGATAAAGACAGAGGCATAAATTGGAGGCCGTGGCCATAAACCAAACAAGTTAACAACTACCAGAAGCTGTAAGAGGCATGAGACAGATTTTTCCCCAAGATTGTCTTTAAGGGGTAGCCTGCACCTGCCTTGATTTTGGACTTCTGAACTGCTGAACTCTGTTGTTTGAAGTCATCAAGCTTATTGTAATTTGTTACAGGAGCCCTAGGAAACTAATACACATTAAAAAATCTCAGCCAATCTATTGGGAAATAGGAATAATATTCTTTACTGAAATCAGCATTGTATCAGGCATAAATGTATAGTATTACGTCTATGGCTGTTCTGTACAGAAAGACCACCTGTCTAGTCTCTGAAACTTTCTTAGCAAAGGTATTTAAGACCTTAGAAGTATTATATTGCTCCTAAAAATTGCCATATCATAGCATAAAATGTATTTTTCACCATTCTGAGTTTCTTAAAATCATAAAATGGACACAAGAACGTGTTTCAGAATGCCCCCCTCAGAAGTTAATATTTTATATCTCAAATTGTGGCCCAGTTCATTTCCTTCTTGAGTGTACTTTAAAGTTCATATTATCTGGATCACAGTTGCTACCTTTGGTGTAACTATGTTCTTTCTTTTTGGTTTATTTACATTCTTCCCACACAATTATAAATAAATAAACTCTATTATACTGTGCTGAAATTACACAGATTGAGTTAGCATCTGTTGTCTTCTGTAACCTTATAAAATCACGTGTTTAATATTCATCTCTCACTGTAAAAGAAAAATGTAAAATGTTCTCTGACAAGATTACTTTCTTTACTGCCATATGCATACAACATAAAAGTGTTAAAATTTATCTCTACAGTCCAAGAAGGAAATATAAGTGAATAATTTTATATCTATAGCTGCATGCATTAGTTCCCTAGGACTGCAAAAATGTATCACAAATTGAGTGACTTGAACAATGGAAATTTATTATCTTAGAGATCTGGAAGTTAGAAGTGTGAGATCAAAGTGTTAGCAGGGTTGATTTCTTCTTAGGGTTGTGTTTTAGTGCGTTTTGTATTGCTAATACCTGAGGCTAGGTGATTTAGAAAGAAAAGAAGTTTATTTGGTTCAGGCCTCTGCGAGGCATAAAAGCATGCTACCAGCATTTGCTAGGCTTCCACTGAGGCCTCAAAAATGTTTTACTCGTGGTGGAAGTGAAGGAGGAGCAGGTGTGTCACATGGTGAGAGAAGGAGCAAGAGAGATACCAGGCTATTTTAAACAGTCAGAATTCATGTGAACTGAGCAAAACTTCACTCATACCATGGGGAAGGCACCAAGCCATTCATGAGGGCTCTTCCCCCACTACCTAAACACTTCCCACCAGGTGCCACCTTTAATAGTAGGGATCACATATAAACATTAGATTTGGAGGGGACGCACCTCCAAACCAAATCAGGTTGTGATGGAGAGTCTGTTTCATGCCTCTCTTCTAACTGCTGGTGCTTTTCCAGCAATCTGTGGTGTTCTTTGACTTGTAATTTAACACCCTGATCTCTGCCTTTATTTTGCCTGGTGTTCATGTCTGTATCTGTGTCTAATTTTTTTCTTCTTATAAGGATTGTAGTTACATTAGATTTAGGGACCAGTCTAGCAACCTGATTTTAAGTTGCCTATCCCTGTAAATACCCTGTTTCTCAAAGAGGTCACATTCTGAGGTACTTAAAGTGAGAACATCTTTTTGGTGGACATAATTCAACCTACACTACCTTATGAAATACAATATATCAAACACACAAAAGAAAATATTTATATATTGGCATATCTAGACATTTGCAGTATTTAACAAAAGGGCTAATCTTATGACTCAACAATTCTAATACTAATATTTATCTTAAAGGTTAACTCACACAGGGATGTCACTTTAACATTCATTCATTAGAAATGGGTGATACTGAAACATTAATTCCACTAACAAAAATGAGTTAAAAAATGAAAACACCCTAATATTCCGTAAGAGTTGTTAATTTTTAAATTTAATTTAACTTTTTATTTCCAACTTTTATTTTAATTTCAGGGGTACCTATGCAGGATGTGCAGCTTTGTTACATGGGTAAACGTGTGCGACGGTGGTTTGCAGCACAGATCATCCCATCACCTAGATATTAAGCCTGGCATCCATTAGCTATTCTTCCTGATGCTCTCCCCACTCCTAGCCCACCCCCACTCTGTGACAAGCCCCAGTGTGTGTTTTCCCCCACCATGTGTCCTTGTGTGCTCATTATTCAGTTTCACTTATAAGTGAGAATATGCATTATTTGGTTTTCTATTGCTGCATTAGTTTGCTGAGGATAATGGCTTCCAGCTCCATCTGTGTCCCTTCAAAGGACATGATCTCATTCCTTTTTATGGCTGTATAGTATCCCATGGTGTATATGTACCGTTTTTTTTAAATCCAGTCTATTATTGATGAGAAATTGAGTTGATTCCATGTCTTTGCTATTATGAATAGTGCTGCAATGTATCTTTCTAATTGAATGATTTATATTTCTTTGGGCATATTCCTTTGGGGGTATATATATGTGTGTGTATATATGTATATGTGTATATATGTATATATACATGTATGTATATGTATGCATGTATGTGTATGTATGTATATATGCATATATGTATACATGTATGTGTATGTGTGTATATGTGTGTGCCTATATATATAGGAATTGCTGCATCAAACAGTATTTCTGGTTCTAGGTCTTTGAGGAATTACCACACTTGTCTTCCACAATGGTTGAACCAATTTACACACCCAGTGTAAGTGTGTTCCTTTTTCTCTACAATCTGGCCAGCATCTGTTCTGTTTCTGACGTTTTAATTGTAGCAATTCTGACTGGAGTAAGGTGGTATCTCATTGTCATTTTGCTTTGCATTTCTCTAATGATCAGTGATGTCGAGCTTTTTTTTTTTCATATATTTCTTGGCCCCATTATGTTGTCTTTTGAGAAGTGTATGTTCATATCCTTTGTCTACTTTTTAATGAGGTTATTGTAAATTTGTTTAAGTTCCTTATAGATGCTGGATATTAGACCTTTGTCAGGTGGATAGATTGCCAAAATTGTCTACCATTCTACAGGTTGTCTCTACACTTTGTTGACAGTTTCTTTTGCTATGCAGAAGCTTTTTAGTTTAATTCGATCCCAATTATCAAAGTTTGCTTTATTTCAATTGCTTTTGGCATCTTAATCATGAAATCTTTGCCTATGCCTAAGTGCTGAATGGTAGTGCCTAGGTTTTCTCCTAGGGGTTTTATAGCTTTGTGTTTTATATTTATGTCTTTAATCCACCTTCAGTTGATTTTTGTATATGGTGTAAGGAAGAGTTCCAGTTTTAATTTTTTGCATATGGCTAGCCAGTTCTCCCAGCACCATTTATTTAATAGGGAATCTTTTCCCCATTGCTTGTTTTTGGCAGTTTTGTCGAAGATCAAATAGTTGTTGGTGTGCAGTCTTAATCTCTGTTTTCTTATTTCTTATTGGTTTATGTGCCTGTTCTCATGCCAGTACCTGTTTTGGTTACTGTAGTCCAGTAGTATAGTTTGAACTCAGATATGGTAATGCCTCCAGTTTTGTTCCTTTTGCTTAGGATCACCTTGGCTATTTGGGCTTATTTTTGTTCCATATGAATTTTAAAATAGGTTTTCTAATCCTGTGAAGAACATCAATGGTAGTTTAATGGGAATAGCATTAAATCTGTGAGTTACTTTGGTCTCTATGGCCATTTTCAAAATATTGATTCTTACTATCCATAAGCATGGATTTTTTTTTCTATTTGATTGTGTTATCTCTGATTTCTTTGAGCAGTGGTATGTAGTTCTCCTTGAAGAGCTTCTTTTCTTCCCTTGTTAGTTGGATTCTTAGGTATTTTATTCTTTTTGTGGCCATCGCAAATGGGAGTTCATTCATAATTTGGCTCTAAGCTTGCCTGTTATTGGCATATAGGAATGCTAGCGATTTTTGCACGTTGATTTTGTATCCTGAGACTTTGCTGATGTTGCTTATCAGCTTAAAAGACTTTTGTCTTGAGATGATGGGGTTTTCTAGATATAGGATCATGTCAACTGCAAACAAAGATAGTTTGACTTCCCTTCTTCCTATTGGAATATTTTTTTTTCTCTTGTCTAATTACCCTAGCCAGAGCTTCCAATACTGTATTAAATAGGACTGGTGAAAGAAGGCATCCTTGTCCCCACAGAGCTACAAACAACTGTTAGAGAATAATAACATCTCTACTCACATAAACTAGAATATCTAGAAGAGATGGATAAATTCCTGGACACATATACCCTCCCAAGACTGAACCAGGAAGAAATCAAATCCCTGAATAGACCAATAA
Source organism: Macaca nemestrina (assembly GCF_043159975.1). NCBI lineage: Eukaryota > Metazoa > Chordata > Mammalia > Primates > Cercopithecidae > Macaca > Macaca nemestrina. Next base: position 39,366,303 of record NC_092128.1, read on the forward strand.
TGAATTCTGAAATTGAGGCAGTGATAGCCAACCAACTATTTAAGAAAAACCAAGGTCAGATGGATTCACAGCTGCATTCTACCAGAGGTACAAAGAAGAACTGATACTTTTCTTACTGAAACTATTCCAAACAATTGAAAAGGAGGGACTCCTCCCTAATTCACTCTATGAGGCCAGCATCATCCTGATACCAAAAACTGGCAGAGATACAACAAAACTTCAGACCAATATCTTTGATGAATACTGATGCAAAAATTCTCAACAAAATACCTGCAAACGGAATCCAGCAGCCCATCCAAAATTTTATCCATCATGATCAAGTTGGCTTTATGCAACATTGGTTCAATATATGCAAATCAATAAATGTGATTCATCACATAAATAGAACTAAAGATGAAAACTACATGTCATCAATAAATGCAGAAAAGACCTTCAAAAAAATTCAACATCCTTCAGGTTAAAAAGTCTCAATTAGGCAGTGCACGGTGATTCACGCCTGTAATCCCAACACTTTGGGAGACCAAGGCAGGAGGAACACCTGAAGTCGGGAGTTTGAGACCAGTCTGACCAACATGGAGAAACCCCATCTTTACTAAAAATACAAAAAATTAGTCAGATGTGTGGTGCATGCCTGTAATCCCAGCCTCTTGGAAGGCCGAGGCAGGAGAATTGCTTGAACACAGGAGGCAGAGGTTGAGGCGAGCCAAGATCACACCATTGCACTCCAGCCTGGCAACAAAAATGAAACTACATCTCAAAAAGAAAGAAAAAGAAAAGCCTCAATTAACTAGGTATTTAAGGGACAGGGACATACTTCAAAATAATAAGAGACATATATGACAAACCCACAGCCAATATTATATTGAATGGGCAAACACTGGAAGTATTCCCCTTGAAAACTGGCACAAGAGCTGTTTAAATACATTATGATAGGCTGTATTAAATTTGATGAATGACACACAGTTTTTAAGAGAATGAGATCAAAGATGGAAAACTTTTGAGGATAGTGAAGTTAAAAATCAAGTTTCAAAGCACAAATTGTGTGTGCCTAGAAAACAGCCACAATTCTGTCATTCAGATTCTTAATGTGATTATTTCTGGGTAGTGAGAAACATCTGGTTCAAATCAAAGGGGTAGTGGACTACATGCCAGAAAATGCATTTTACTTTTGACTTTATTTACATTTGAAATGATTAAATTAACTGTTTTTATAACAAACAGGACTTATTAAATTATGGAGAAGAAAAAAGGTTATAGAGATTGCTGTTTTTTTAAAATTAAACATCTCAAAGTAAAAAATTCAGTGGGTTTTTATTGCTGAATGAAAATTTATCTATGTCTTATAAAAAATAATGGGGATTATACTTCCTCCTATGCCTCAAGGACTAATCTTCCCTAAATCCTTTATTTGCAGAGTCTGAAATTATAGTATTCATTTATATTACTGAGCTCCTTCTATGTTCCAGGCATTGTTGTGGAGCCCCTACTGTGCTTATTTTGTGTGCTTGAGATAAAGGGAAAAACAAGATTAGCAAGAGGCAAAATTTCCTGTCCTCAGGGAACTTATATTCAAGGGAGGAGTGATTAAAAATACAACTGTAATAGACATTTACAGGACATTCTACCCAACAGCTACAGATTAAAAGTAAAAGGATGAAGAAAGATACACCATGCTAACACTACTTTTAAAGCTGAAGTATTTTTATTAGTTTCAGACAAACTATACTGACTTTAGTAACAAACAAAAAACTAATTAGGGATAAAGAGCAGCTTTACGAAAGATAAAGGAATTGATTTTCAAGAATCCAATACAATTGTGTGTGTGTAACTAACAATATACCATCAAAATATTTTAGATAAAAAGTGTTAGAAATAAAAGAAGGCGGGGCTTGGCGGCTCATGCTTGCAGTGCCAGCATTATGGGAGGCCGAGGCAGGCGGTCATGAGGTCAGGAGTTCGAGACCAGCCTGACCAACATAGTGAAACCCCGTCTCTACTAAAAATGCAAAAATTATCCAGGCACGTGTCTGTAATCCCAGCTACTCAGGAGGCTGAGGCAGGAGAATCACTTGAACCTGGGAGGTGGGGGTTGCAGTGAGCCAAGATCGTGTTCCTGCACTCCAGCCCGGGCCACAGAGCCAGACTCTGCCTCGAAATAAATAAATAAATAAATAAATAAATACAAATCAATTATTATAATGAAAGACTTCAACACCTTTCTTCATAGATAAAGCAGATTAAAAAAAATTGACCTGAATACCACTGTCAACTTGATCTCATCAGCTTTTGTAGAATACTCCATTTAACAATAGCATAATACACATTTTTCTGAAGCTCGTGTGGATCACATATGACACATCTAATGCACTTAAACACATTTAAAAGAGAAGAAATCATACAATGTATGCTGTCAGACATGATAGCATTAAACAGTAAATCAGTAACAGAAGAAGAGCTGGAAAACTCTCAAGTATTTGGAAATTAACACACATCTAAATAACACATGGGATAAAAAAGTCTCACAGAAAATAAATCAAAGTAGATAAAAATAAAAATTAACTTACCAATTTTTGTTAGTGTAGCAAATGCATTACACAGGGTCAAATTTGTAGTCTTAAGTGCATATTTTAGAAAAAAATAAAGGTAAGATAGCAATAATTTAAACTTTTATCATACAAAATGAAAGAAAAATTTAAACAAAGAATATAGAGGAAAAGAAATCATAAAAATTAACATGGAAATAGAAAACCAAATGCTGCATATTCTCATTTATAAGTGAGAGCATTCTACTTGATAAAGTTTCTTTTCTTTTCTTTTCTTTCTTTCTTTCTTTCTTTCTTTCTTTCTTTCTTTCTTTCTTTCTTTCTTTCTTTCTTTCTTTCTTTCTTTCTTTCTTTCTTTCTTTCTTTCTTTCTTTCTTTCTTTTTTTCTGAGACAGAGTCTTGCTGTGTCACCCAGGCTGGAGTGCAGTGGCTAGATCTCGGATCACTGCAACCCCTTCCTGCCGGGTTCAAGCGATTCTCCTACCTCAGCCTCCTGCGTAGCTGGGACTACAGGTGCGTTCCACCCTGTCTGGCTAATTTTTTGTTTATTTGTTTGTTTTGGTTTTTTAGTAGAGATGGGGTTTCACCATGTTGGCCAGGGTGGTCTCGATCTCCTGACCTCATGATCCGCCCTCCTTGGCCTCCCAAAAGCTGGGATTACAGGCATGAGCCACAGCACCCATTCATGATAAAGTTGTTTTTCATAAGGGCAAAGCTGAGCAGTTTTGAAAGCACTATATATGCCTACTGAAATTAAGCAAGTATGGAAATGGATGCCAGATAGAGAGAATTAGGTTTCTCACTGTTGGAATTGGAGGTTAGACTTGAGCAAATTGAAAAGGCTATAATTATCAATGCCTTAATGAATTAGAGCTGAAGAAACCAGTATGGAATGTTCAGATTTATATAGGTAAAAAGGTTTACATACAGAAATATTTATAGATATGTTTCTATTCATAGGTTATTATACACACATACATGCCTCTGCTCTGTCAGCTTAGAAGGCCTAGAAGAAACAATACTTGTTTTTCCACTCTCAGTCTTACTCAGCCTGGTCTCTTTTGCCAGGAAGACTCATTACATACAGTGCAGAAACAGACATGCTTAAATGCATTCACATGGAATGGGAGCCTATAAAGGATGATCAAACACATCTAATAAAGAATCAGATTTAACTTCTAGAAATCAAAAGAAAAAATGAGAGGAGTATGTTCTTTAAATGAAAAGGGAATATGGGTGGATAGGCAGGAAAACTCCCAATATACTTTCGAATACTAACTCACCACTCAGATGTACAAAGCCACCTAGTAAAGACAGAATATATGTGCCCCTCAGCATCCGGGATGGGGAAGCAAAGCAGTACCGAGGCTGGGAGGTGAAGTGCGAGCTCTCCGGAGAGTGGCTCGCTCACGCCATCCAGACCGTAAGATTTACTCATGAATCATTGACTGCCCTTGAAATTCCTAATGACCTGTTACAGACCATCCAGGATCTCATTTTGGATCTCCGAGTACGTTGCGTAATGGTCACATTGCAGCACACGGCGGAAGAAATAAAGAGATTGGCTGAAAAAGAAGACTGGATTGTTGATAATGAAAGACTGACTTCTCTACCATGTCAGTTTGAACAGTGCATCGTGTGTTCTCTGCAGTCACTGAAGGGGGTTCTGGAGTGTAAGCCGGGAGAGGCCAGTGGTCTTTCAACAACCTAAAACACAGGAGGAGGTTTGCCAACTAAGCATTAATATAATGCAGGTTTTTACACACTATCTGGAACAGTTGAGCATCAAGCCTGATGCAGCTATAGATACTACACATCTCTCTGTTGATGTTTCTTCCCCTGATTTGTTTGGAAGTATCCATGAAGACTTCAGCTTGACCTCTGAACAGCGCCTTTTGATAGTCCTAAGTAATTACTGCTATCTAGAACGTCACACCTTCCTAAATATCGCAGAACATTTTGAAAAGCACAACTTCCGGGGAATAGAAAAAATAACACAGGTTAGCATGGCCTCATTGAAAGAACTAGATCAAAGACTCTTTGAAAATTACATCGAGTTGAAAGCAGATCCCGCCGTTAGCTACTTAGAACCTGGAATTTGTGCAGGATATTTTGATTGTAAAGACTGCCTGCTTCCAACAGGTGTCAGAAACTATTTAAAAGAAGCACTGGTGAATATAATTGCCGCGCATGCAGAGGTGTTCACTATTTCCAAAGAACTGGCCCCTCAGGTACTGTTCAAGGTGACAGAAGCAGTTTCTGAAGAGCTCAGTCGACTGATGCGATGTGTTTCATCCTTCAGCAAAAATGGAGCTCTACAGGCAAGACTTGAAATGTGTGCTTTAAGGGACACTGTGGCTGTTTACCTGACACCTGAAAGCAAGTCAAGTTTTAAGCAGGCCTTGGAAGCCCTGCCCCAGCTTTCCAGTGGAGCAGATAAAAAGTTACTGGAAGAGCTCCTGAACAAGTTCAGGAGTAGCATGCACTTGCAGCTCACCTGTTTCCAAGCAGCTTCTTCAACCATGATGAAAACATAAATACTTGCCAAATAAAGGAAGTCCAGGAAAATAACAAGGCTAAGCACTAGCTTTTATCATTCTCACTCACTCTTAATTTGATGTGTGTCACTTCACATCCACGTGTTGCAGTCCCTGAGGCCCTGTATGTTATCTGTGATGCAGTGTGAGTGCCGGTCACTGTGTTACACTCACAGGTATTGGAGGGGGAGCCGCAGACTTCAGGGTCCCCTAAAGGAAAGAGCAGGCTCCGTGTGGACGGCCAAGTCCCTGCCCGCCGTTGCCCCCTCCTTCAGCAGGTTACTTTCTCTCTGCCACCTCTTATCCGGTGAAGGATCTTGCTCAGTAGCTGGAAGAATGCTGCTCACACACAGTCTCTTCTCTGAAACTTCAGGATGCTCTTTGGTCACCAGGCAGTGGGAGCTGTAGACCAGCCGCGTGCACTTGCCCCACATTCACTGCTGACTGGCTTTACTGGAATAGGTTCAGGTCACCGTGACTTCTCTCACAAATCAGCTGCCCGCCCAACTCCATCATACCGTTGCATCTGAAAACTGAGGAATTCTCTATTTGTAGTCGGCTTGTCAAGGTTTTCAAAATTTTCTAAGGTTATTTTAAAGTCTCCTTTTTTAAAAGCTAAAATTAATGTCCTCATCAATGCAAGTATTTTTAGAGCACAGTGTAGCCATGTACAGTTTCCCTTATTTAAAATAAATAAAAGTGTTGGTTCATTTGATGTATGGGGGAAATCATAGTAACTGGAAATGAAAGTTTAATCTTTTACAAATGTGCTTGATAAAGCTGTTAAGAAATACACAGAATATTGTCTTTCCTAAGCATGCTAACTGTTGTATCTAACTCAACTATGAGCTAAATTTAAAAACTACAACTATGAATGTTTGTGTTATTTTAAATATCTAGTGCAGCACATTCAGCCAATAAAGAATCTGCCTTTAATGTAAGTTGTAATTTACTTGAAAAAAAAAAGACAGAATATATATATGTCACATATACACACATATATATGAATATATATATATACACACAATCATAATTTAATGATGGAGTAATGCCCAGTTCAGTGCTTATTATCTCATCATGCTTTGCCTTAAAGAACAGATTCTCTCATTCTCATAAAGTAGATGGGAGTGGAATTCTGCTTCATTCATGGGAGACCTTTCAGATAATTGACTATTTCTGCTAGTACTGTTACTGTTATTAACTCTGGGTAAACATAATGTTCACCTATTAGTAAATAATACTCTTGCATTCAGAATTACAATCTATAAATCTCAGTTGTATAGTTTCTTCAAGAAGTTCTTGAATTAATCTTGTTCAAGCTCTTGAATTAAGCATGGAGATTCTAATTAATCCAACTAGTAGAAATAAGAATAATATAATTTCTAAAAAGAAAACAACAATCTTAAAGGAACAAGTTCCCCTGTAGCTCTAAAGCACTATTTTAATTTCTCTCTTTATATTAAAATTCAAAAGAGAGAGTATGCAAAAGCTTTACAAATCGCTCACATTTTTGATCCGTTTTAGTAAGAACTTGAAAAGAAGAGCAGTTAAAACAATAATGATTTCTATGCTTGTGTAACATTGGCTGTTTCTTGGAGATAATATTTTCATTCAATTATGTCTGCAAGCACCATAACTTCTATTGATGAACATGGATTGACATAGTTGTTTAAGCCTATAATGAACTAAATGTTACACAGAATACAATTTTCCTCTTCATTTACCTTAATTTATTCTAGTTGTAAATGCCATTGACTTCCATGATTACAGAATAAATCTCGCTGTAGGATCAATTACTACTGTTTAGAATAAAACTTCAGTTGCTTTTTAAATGATATCCACTGGGTATTCCATTTTAATTTAGCATAGCTTTTACAAAAATACTGGATCTCTAATGAATGACATACACGATTACATCTGAGCCGTTTTATACATAATTATTGAAATTATGATAAACTTATTTTTCCTTGCAATTCATTAATTTCACCATTTAAAAATATATACGTACCTAAGCATATACTTCCAGGGCTTATTATGTAGTTTACCTATTTGTGATTAGAATTTTTTTCTGCAAAATAAGAATGAATATTTCTTTATGTATGAAATTTTCTAATTGATTTTCTTCTCTTCTTGAGGAAGACCAAGATCATTTAACAACTTTTGTCATCACTAATTATAATTGAAATATTTTTATTGTTCCAAGTAAAATTAAAGTTAAAAAGCAAGTCAATTTTAAGGAAACAACCTTACATATATCTTTCACTTAATACAAATATGAACTTACACATATACAGTATTTTAAACAAATGGTTTTCAAACTTTTTAGTCTCCAAGTCACTTTACTCTGTAAATAAATTATTGTGGAGCAAAAAGGGCTTTTGTTGATAGGGTCGACATCTATCAATATTTACCATATTAAGAATTAAAGCTGAGAAATTTTATAAAAATATGTATGCATACATTTCATCAGCTTTAAAACCAGTGCCTAATCACATTGTCATTTTTGTGTTTTGTTCACTGAAAGAAAAAAGGCAATTTCAAACAACTGAAATGTTCTTGAGATCCCTGCACCACCAACTTGAGAATATTTGATCTACTTTAATGTAAACAGTAGTTTTATTAAACTCTAGTTTAACTTTGAATATGAATATGTCTATTAATTGTTATATGCTGTAGCATATCTATATATACTAAATCTTATAAAGTTTCAAATGACATTTTTCTTTACATAGTATCTCTAAAAGCACAATATATTGCTTTAAAATCACTTGTTTTTCTTGATCAGATAAATGTGACTAAGAAGGAGGAGGAACAGCTTTTGTTAAAGAAGATATGGTTTTAAACTTTGCAGAAATTTTAAACCTTACCCTCAGATGCTAAAGTGTGATTTTTAAATGCTATCATGATTATTGTTTTATCCATATAATTTTAAAACTTTAGTTACATGCCAACAGTTGTTTGTTGACAGATATCATTTACTTAAGTGTTTCTTCTGAACAAATAAAAAAAACCCTTCAAAATGTGATTATCAATTTTCTATTAAAATTTAGATTACATACTGTTAATCATTAGCTCAATGGATAAACTGCTAGTTTTGGAGAAAGAGAAAAAAATAAAACAATAATATATATTGGTATGTGTGAAATAAATATATGTAATGCCATAAATGTGTGTATATATGTATAGATATCTAGATGCAGATAGAGAGATAGATTATAGATAGATAGATAGATAGATAGATAGATAGATAGATAGATAGTTGTGATGTTTATACTAATGTAATGTAGAAAAATTAAATGCCTAACTGCTTTTAAGTAAATATATTTCTGTTCTATTACTGGTACCCTAAGTAACTGACATCGCTTTAACAATGGAATGAAGTAAAAGGCTTGTTTATTGAGGGAATATCAGGATTGCCAAATTTCTTGATAACAGGGATCAAAAATAAAGTGTTTTATAAAGGAAAGAGCAGAGATTATGAGAATATTTAAAATGAAACTGATAATTTAGACTGCGTGACAATTGGGCAGTGAAGAGGAAATAATATTTCAAATAATCTGATAGATGAGTAGACACTGGACAGTGCATAGATGGAATGGTCTTTCCTACAGAGAAAAAAGCTGATATCAGAGAGTATTTACATAAAGCTAACAAAAGTTGCCAATGACTAGGGTGAATAAGTTCAGAGTGACATAAGAAGAGACTGCAGAGGTGAGCAGATATTAGATATCAAAGGATTGTGGGTAAATTTTTTCTCTATATTTATATTAGAAACTATGTAACACTGTTCTCCTATGAAAAACAAATTGTATGTATTTGTAAACATGAAGGGTGACAAAATTATGAACTAACTGAAGATGTCAAGTGCAAACTAGGAACAAGACTTATCCGAGGCAAACTAATTCATAAGCTATGTTACATAAAATTGCTGTTGTCAGTGTGGTCATGACTGTAATTTAATATGCCCATAGTCTTTAATTGTACTCAAATTTATAGCCTATTTGTGGGAAGGGAGTAAAATATTTATTAGGGAATTAGGAAACAGACATTGGCTGAAGTATTAAAATATACAGAATATTAAATATACGGTAATTTTGTCATTTTACTCTTTTCTCAGAAAGCTGGCTTTTTCTTTTTAAGACTGTACAAACAAATCTAGTCTTTATTCATAAAATTCTAAAAAGGCATATTTATCAAAGTCTCTTTTCCCCTGGCTTCCATGCCTGGTGTACATGTATTCACAAACATGCTTAATACAGTGTTTATATCTATAATTATCCAGTTTGATCATTTTATCTAAACAGAAATAGATAAAAGTAAAATACTAACACTTGCTTTCATTACATTTGCATAAATGTCAAGTAGACCTACTAAACATCTATCAAGGCATACTACCTTGTAAGGGTGATTATCATAAGCTGACGTACAAAGGTTTTTTTAGAGCTGTGAAATTTTGACCGTCTTCCTAGTTCATGTTTATTCCCTTTGAAATACAGTATTGGCTGAAGTTTTTTGTCAGTCTTGATTCTTGCCACCAGGAACACAAAATTTTTTTAAAAGAAAAACTTTATCTGAAAAAAAATATTAACAGCTTAAATTATTTTTTTAAAAAAATACATAAAGGTCAATCACATGAATAAATAAAATAAAAGGGGGGAAGTAAAACAATTAAAAAAATAATTTTCATGAATCATTAGGGTAAATGGTAGAGTAAGGACCTCTGGAAATTATTTTACAAAAGCAATACTAAAACTGACAAAATAAAATATTAGAATTAACTTCTTCAGAACTCTAGAAAATTTGTCAAAGGTTTGCAGCCATTCAGGGAGTGTTTATTAAAACATACACACAAAAAAATGGCTGAATCTTGGTAAGAACAGACAGCTTCATGATGTTTTAATTTGTTCTATTCCCATATCACCCTGTCTAGCCCTGTAGTAGCCATAAAAACCAACAGACCATAATTATGGTGAAGCCAATTGCCTCACAGCCACCAATGGGAACAGAATGGAATTACAACTGCTTTTGAGACTGCTTAGAGCTTAAGGAAGAAAGAAAAAGTAAAGCAGACTAAAGTGAATCATCTGATACCTGGGGATGAGGGCCAATTACAGTGTAAAATTGGGATGATTAAGTGAAATTGGAGTGGAAGCTTGATAGAGCTACGAGAATTAATCTAGAGCTTTCCAGACAAATAGAAAAGGAGTAATGGCCCTAAAGTGAGGTGTGATGACATTTCCCAAAAACAGCAAGTTCCAGGAAGGGAGTGGATGGAAAGTCAGGGAGTGTTAAAAGAGATCAGTGAGTTAGGTTCAGAGGTAGGAGGATAACAACAATTCACTGCTGATTTTATGTAGAATATTGAACTAAAATATCTTGAACATATAAATATGATTGCCTTTGATCCATAAAACTTGAAATTCAATTTTTAATTGAGGTAAAATATACTATCAATTTCATATTTCCTTTGCCTTTAGGAAGCAACTGGTCATGGT